>NW_019154086.1:51329058-51409727 GCF_002288905.1 Enhydra lutris kenyoni
TGTACTTTGTCAAATGCTTTTTTGTCATCTACTGAGAGTATCGTATGGTTCTTCTTCTTTCTTTTATTAATGTATTGCATCACATTGATTGACTTGCGATGTTGAAGCAAACTTTGAGTCCAGGAATAAATCCCACTTGGTCGTGGTGAATAATCCTTTTAACGTACTGTTGGATCCTATTGGCTAGTATTTTGGTGAGAACTTTCACCTCTGTGTTTATCAAGGATATTGGTCTGTAATTCTCTTTTTTCATGGAGTCTTTGTCTTTGTTTTTGTGATCAAGGTAATGCTAGTCTCATCAAATGAGTTTAGAAGTTTTCTTTCCATTTCTATTTTTTGGAACAGTTTCAGGAGAGTACGTATTATTCTTCTTTAAATGTTTGGTAGAATTCCACTGGGCAGCTCTGGGCTCTTGTTTGTTAGGAGATTTTTGATGATGGCTTCAATCTCCTTACTGTTTATTCTGTTCAGGTTTTCTATTTCTTCCTGGTTCAGTTTTGGTAGTTTATATGTCTCTAGGAATGCATCCATTTTCTTCCAGATTGTCAAATTTGCTGGCATATACATGTTCATAATATGTTCTTATAATCATTTGTATTTCTTTGGTGTTGGTTGTGATCTCTCCTCTATCATTCACAATTTTATTAAATTGGGCCCTTTCTCTTTTCTTTTTGATAAGTCTGGCCAGGGGTTTATCAATCTTATTAATTCTTTCAAAGAACCAGCTCCTGGTTTTGTTGATTTGTTCTACTGTTCTTTTGGTTTCTATTTCATTGGTTTCTGCCCTGATCTTTATGATTTCTCTTCTCCTGCTGGGTTTAGACTTTCTTTGCTGTTCTTTCTCCAGCTCCTTTAGGTGTAGCGTTAGGTTGTGTATTTGAGACCTTTCTTATTTCTTGAGGAGGCTTGTGTCGCTATATACTTTTCTCTCAGGACTGCCTTTGCTGTGTCCCAAAGATTTTGAACTGTTGTGTTTTCATTTTCATTTGTTTCCATGAATTTTTTTCAATTCTTCTTTAATTTTCTGGTTGACCCATTCATTCTTTAGTCAGATGCTCTTTAGCCTCCCTGTATTTTGAGTTCTTTCCAACTTTCCTCCTGTGATTGATTTCTGGCTTCAGAGCATTGTGGTCTGAAAATATGCAGGGAATGATCCCAATCTTTTCGTACCGGTTGAGACCTTATTTGTGACCCAGGTTGTGATCTATTCTGGAGAATGTCCCATGTGCACTAGAGAAGAATGTGTATTCTGTTGTTTTGGGATGGAATATTCTGAACATATCTGTGATGTCCATGTGGTCCAGTGTGTCATTTAAGGCCTTTATTTCCTTGTTGATCTTTTGCTTGGATAATCTGTTCATTTCAGTGAGGGGGGTGTTAAAGTGCCCTACTATTATTGCATAATTGTCAACATATTTCTTTGATTTTGTTGTTAATTAGTTTATATAGTTGGCTGTTCCTGTGTTAGGGGCATAAATATTTAAAATTATTAGATCTTCTTGTTGGACAGACCATTTAAGTATGATATAGTGTCCTTCCTCATCTCTTATTATAGTCTTTGGCTTAAAATCTAATTCATCTGATATAAAGCTTGCCACCCCAGCTTTTTTTTTAGATGTCCATTAGCACGGTAAATTGTTTTTCACCCCCTCCCTTTAAATCTGGAGGTGTCTTTGAGTCTAAAATCAGTTTCTTGTAGACAGAATATCGATGGGTCTTATTTTTTTTTAATCCATTCTGATACCCTGTGTCTTTTTATTGGGGCATTTAGCCCATTTACATTCAGGGTAACTATTGAAAGATGTGAATTTGGTGCCATTGTATTGCCTGCAAGGTGACTGTTACTGCATATTGTCTTTGTTCCTTTCTGGTCTACTACTTTAGGCTCTCTCTTTGCTTAGAGGACCCCTTTCAATATTTCCTGTAGGGCTGGTTTGGTGTTTGCAAATTCTTTTCATTTTTGTTTGTTCTGGAAGCTTTTTATCTCTCCTTCTATTATCAATGACAGCCTAGTTATATATGGTATTCTTGGCTGCATATTTTTCTCATTTAGTGCTCTGGATATATCATGCTTGTCCTCTCTGGCCTACCAGGTCTCTGTGGATAAGTCTGCTGCCAATCTGATATTTCTACCATTGTAGTTACAGACTTCTTGTCCCAAGCTGCTTTCAGGGGTTTCTCTTTGTCACTATGAGTTGTAAGTTTTACTTCTAGGTGACGGAGTATGGACCTATTTTCATTGATTTTGGGGGGGTTCTCTGTGCCTCTTGGATTTTGATGCTTGTTCCCTTTGATATAATAGGAAAATTCTCTATTCTAATTTGCTCCAATATACCTTCTGCCCTCTCCCTCTTTCTCCTTCTTCTGGAATCCCAATTATTCTCATATTGTTTCATCTTATGGTATCACTTATCTCTCAAATTCTCCCCTCCTAGTCCAGTAGTTGTTTGTTTCTCTTTTGCTCAGCTTCTCTATTCTCCATCATTTGGTCTTCTATATCACTAATTCCCTTTTCTGCCTCATTTATCCTAGCAGTAAGAGCCTCTATTTTTCATTGTACCTCATTAATTCCTTTTTAAAAAATTTCAGCTTGGTTAGATTTTCATTCTTTTATTTCTCCAGAAAGGGATTTTATTTCTCCACACAGCTTTCTCTAATATCTTCCATGCCTTTTTCGAGCCCAACTAGCACCTTGAGAATCATCATTCTGAACTCTAGATCTGACATATTACCAATGTCTGAATTGATTAGGTCCCTAGCTGTCAGTACTGCCTCTTGTTCTTTTCTTTGTTGTGAGTTTTTCCACCTTGTCATTTTATCCAGATACAAATATATGAGTGAGAGAATAAAATACTAAAAGGGTGGCAAAGACCACAGAGAAATGCTAACAAATCAGAGGAGACCCCAAACTAGGGTGAGAAGAAAAGGGGTAAAAAGAAATTAGAAATAAAAAGAATATATATATATATATATATATATATATATATATATATATATTAGACTGGTGAATAGAACAGTAGCACCCACTTGATTTTGGGTGTATTTTGGTCTCTTAGAAGAAACTACCTCCCAAAACTTTAAATAAAGAAAAACTTATATATATACAAAAAAAAGGGTAAACACCATGAAGGGATGTACTATGACTGTAAAGATGAAAATTTTTAAAAAATTCTAAAAAAAGGAATTGATAAGATAAGTTGGTTGGAAAAAGAAAGAAGAGGAAAAAAAAGGGGGGGGGGGACGAGAATGTGCTCAGGCTGAGACTAGAACAAAGCCCTGTGCTAGATTTAGGGTATATTTTGATCCATTAGAAGAAATTGTATCCCAAAACTTTTTAGGAAAAAAAAAAAAAACCCTATACATATACAAAAAATATGATGAAATACAATGAAGGATGAAATATGACTATAATAACAAAGGTTTAAAAAGATTTTTTAATGGTATTGTTAAGATAAACTAGTTAAAAAAACATTAAAAGAGGAAAGAGGAAAATTTTTTAAAAAATAGAATAAGAGGGACGCCTGGGTAGCTCAGTTGGTTAAGCAGCTGCCTTCGGCTCAGGTCATGATCCCAGTGTCCTGGGATTGAGTCCTACATCGGGCTCCTTGCTCAGCAGGGAGTCTGCTTCTCCCTCTGCCTCTGCCTGCCATTCTGTCTGCCTGTGCTTGCTCTCTCTCCCTCTCTCTCTCTCTGACAAATAAATAAATAAAATCTTTAAAAAAAAATAGAATAAGAAAAAAATAAAATTAAAAATATTTAATTAACTTTGCAAGACTAAAGAATCATGGGGAGAAAACCATGAATTCCATGCTTTGCTTTCCCCTCCTTGGAATTCCTCTACTCTCTTAATCAGTGAGCATGGTCTTGGCTGGATGTTCTTGCTGATCTTCTGGGGAGGGGCCTGTTGCCATGATTCTCAAATGTCTTTGCCCAACGTGGCATTGCACCACCCTTGCCAGGGGCCAGACTAAGTAATCTGCTCGGATTCACTCTCGGGAGCTTTTGTTCCATGGACACTTTCCATAGAGCTCTGGAGGACGGAAATTAAAATGGCAGCCTCCCAATCTCCAGACGGGAGGAGCCACGAGCTTGGGGCCTGACTCCTCAGTGCACCCTTGGATAAAAGCACTCAATCACTCCTGTCTCCCTGTCTTCAGCCACACTCATCTGGCCTGTGACTTAATGTTTCTGTCTCTGGCACACAGCTCTGTTTAGAGTCTCCAAACTGAGCAGATTCATACCTTCAGAGGAGGAAGATGAGTCTCCCTGGATCTGCCACTTTTGAGGTCCCTCCTCAAAGAGCAGTGGCCCAACTGTATGTGGACCACAATTTAAGGTAACCCCAAGCTGAGAGCTCACTCCTCAGCTCTGTCTTTGCAGCCAGCTTCCCCACTACAATACCTGGGAGCTCTGCCACACTCAGTCACCCCCGATCTTTCGGTGACCCTATGGGTCCTGAGACCACACTGTCCCTGTGAGGGCTCCACCCCCGCATAGCCTCTGGAGCAATATCCCTCAGTGGACTAGACTTATAAAACTTTGGATTTTGTGCTCCACTGATCCACTGCTCCACCACTTGCTGGGAGCCCCCCCCCCCCCTGCAGTGTATCTTCCCATAGCCTTGGATTCACTTCTCTGCACATCCTACCTTTCAGAAAGTGGTCAATATTCTATTCCTAGAATTGCTGGTCTTCTTCTCTTCAATCTCCTGTTGAGTCTGTAGGTGTTCAGAATGATTTGATAACTATCTAGCTGAACTCCTGCTACCTGATGTCATTTCAGTCTACTACTCCTCCGCCATCTTCTATCTGAATTTTGAGTATGTTTTATGTCTGCATTCTGACTGTATGATTTAGTAGGAGGTTACAGAAAAAGGAAACAAACAGGTAATCAAAAGACTACTTAAAATGTGGTCATATTTCTACACAATTATATGCCTTACACTTCTGTCTTACTAGTATCATTGTCTATATGTTTAGAAAAATCCTCCAAATTACTAAAAGGATGCAATTAAGGGCCTTTTGAAACATGTAAGGGAAAGACTGTTTTCTCTTTCTTATTGAAAAGGTTTCCAGCTCAGTGTCTTCTGGGGGAAGATTTGATCTATCCTCACCTCTGTAAGGCCCAGTTAGAAACAAGCAAGCATTCTGAAAGGGAAGCTCTGCCTCTCCAAAACTGGCATTCTCAGATATGTGAGGAATAATTAAAAAGCCTAGCAAAGTTGAATAGGAATAAATCATTTTGGCTTATTAAATAACGAGGGCTTTACCTAGAGAGAACATAGACAGGTCCAGACCAGCCAAAGCTGGAAATAGCTTATTGAAGTTTGTAACAGGTGAATTTAGGACAAAGGAAAGGTGATTCTTCAAATTTTCTGATCAGCCCCCTTAAGTTACTGCCTTCTTCAACTCCCATTATTCATGTATTATAACCATCTCTCTTCAGACCACAGAATGAATTTCTTAAGATTAAGGACCAAAGGCTTTTTGTTCATCCTTGTTTACCTAGTATCTACTTCCTAGGAAATGGACCATAAATACTCGACTACTTCAAGAGGTAAAGGAGTCAAAAATTTAATTAGGTTTAAAATACAATGATATATCTGTAATGGTTTGAGAACATAGTCTTTTATAAAGTGGTGGCTGTTCAGCCTCTTACCATGATTTGAGGAAAAAAAAAAAAATCCTTTATGCTTCTCTCAGAAACAGAACTGGGCTCTACGGTGTTCTTTGGTGCCCTGGTACTCTTTTCTGATCAGTCTATGGCCTTAAATAATTGTTTAGGTTGATTTCTAGTAGCTTGGGATATTTGTGTAATAATATACAGCACTTACTTAGCCTGCACAGAGATTAGCATATGCTTAATTTTTCCAGACCTCAATTCAGTCACCTATAAATTGAGGCCTCAGTGCCAGATTCTCTTAAGGATAGGATTCCACTCTCCAAATGTTTTTTCCCTGGTGATCCAAAGTTTAGGTTTTTAGGGCCATGTGCTGTTTGTTGTCCCCCCCCCCCCAATAATAGTAGGTTCCCCTGCCCCACTCAATCATAGCACCTTGACTTTAGCATCCAGCTCAAAAGAAGAATAGGGAGTGAAGAAAGAAGCTGTTTTCTAACTCAGTACTAAAATAACAGGGGCAAGGCTGAAAATAAGCATCTAAGAAAATTGCTTTTTGTGTTTGTATCATTTTTTCCAAGTTTGCCTATTGTAACTCTTTCATTTTTTAAGAAAATGTTATCAAACTAGAAGGCTTTCTATTTCCTGCTGGCTGCTTCGCGCCCCCCCCCATCTCATGCCATAAACTGTATTGAAAGCAATTTTAACAGACATAACTAATGAAGGGCTAAATATGTGCACATGATATATTGTTATTTTATAACCAGGAGTTCTTCTGGATCTCTAGTCAGCTCCATCCTGGATTGATATAGAGTTTGATCACTCTGTGTTATATTAGTTTTCCCATTTGTGAAATGGACAGGGTTGTAAATATATATATATATATATATATATATATATATATATATATATATGATATATTCCATAAGTAATTAATGCTTGTCCAACATATTAATATCCCTTCTCAAAGGCACAGCAACATACAAAATTGTTGCATTGCCTATGTTTCCCTGTGGCTGACTTGCCTTCAGCAGCTGGGGGAAGTAATCTTTCTTTCTTTTTTTCTTTTCAGTGTTCCAGAATTCATTGTTTATGCACCACACTCTGAGTTGCTTTGCTGTGGACAGATGGACCTCAATCTTTCTTACTTTACTTGAACTAGATTGCCCACTTGGGAACTCTTTCTTTATTTTTGAAAATCCCCAAACCTCAGCTCTCACCACTGATAACAAAATAAGCAAACAAACAAATAAGGTTTAATTTAAAAGACAAAATCAATAATAGCTTATCAATGTGAATAGATTATATTATTTGGCAATGTTACCTATCAGAACAACATGTAAAGAATAAACTACACATTTACTACCATGTCATTAACACTGTCTACTCACCTTCTTTGAGATGCAGGTAACAACAACTAATTGAATATTAACACCACCACATTCCAACAGGGTGTACATTAGGGAGCAAATCAGTTCTCCTAGTCATCTAATTCTGTCCATTGTTGTGGTCCCTTATTGTGCAAGCTGTTTAATAGGTTTACTGAAGTAAATAATAATGAATGACATGGATTTCTCATTCTTAACTTTTACTAAATACTTCTTAAATGTATGACATGTCAGGAACATTCCCAATAGAATATAGGGATCTTTACGCTACTTTGGGAAAAAAGAAGACACAACTTGTTTTCTTCCTGTCTTTATAAAGGTGGAAAATCTTGGTGGGCAGTTTATAAAACATGAAACTTTAGATACAGAGTAATTTAAGAGCATGGGATTTTTTAATCAGATAGACCAAGGTCTGAATTCTGCCGGTGATTTTCCCAGATAACTTTGAATTAAGTTATATAAACTCTTGAAACTTCTTTATCTTCATTTGTATGTAAAATTCCATTTAGTTGTTCAGGATTAGTTGAATGTTGACAAGCTAATGCATAACTCAACCAGTAAAAGGAGGTTTGTAGGATGGTGTGGGAAAGACATGATTGATTGCCCAGTATTGCATATTTGCTGCTTCTGCTCTTGAGACTGTTGTTGTTTCTGATACTACTACCACCATCATCATTACTACCACCATCACTACTTCTATCACTGCCACCACTACTACTACTATTACACTATTACTACCACCACTACTACCACCTACTTCTGTTCCCACCACAACCTCTACCACCATTACTACTACTGTTACTATCATCACTACTACTCCCATTACCACCACTACCACTACTACTACCACCACTACTGTTACTACTATTACCACCACCGCTATGTCTACTTTTACTACTACCACTACTACAATTACTACCACCACTACTACTATCACCAGCACCACTATCACCACCACTACTACTACTTATCTTTATGATTGTTACCATCCCCATCACTGTTGTCACCATTGTCACGTCATGTCATTTTCTTTAAGTGAGATGAAATAATGTGTTCCCCAAATCTGGGAGAAAAGATGTCTTTTAGATTCTTCCGAATGCTTTGAAAGTTCTTGTTCCTATTCTTGGCAGCTTCAACTTTATAGAATGATATCAGTGTCAGTCAGGATAGAGGTTCAAGACAGAAACTACCCATATTAGACTTATAGTGCATCCCAAACTCATTTGTTTTAAAATTAGTATCAATAATGAAAATCAGATACAAATACAGGCTGGAAACTAAAAGGCAATTAAAGACGTAGAGATATTTAGGTCAAATAGAAATAAAGTGAACAGAGCCATCCAAGAAATAAGTGAATGTTTGGAAAGAACAGATTTTTTTTAAAATTCCAATGTAATTAATGTACAGTGTTGTAGTAGTTTCTGATGTATAATATAGTGACCCAATAATTCTATGCATTACTCAGTGCTCGTTATGATAAGTATACTCTTAATCCCCTTCTCCTACTTCACCCATTCCCCCCAAGCTTCCCCTCTGGCAACCATCAATTTGTTCATTATATTTAAGAACCTCGGTTTTGTTTTTGTTTTTGTCTCTTTTTTCCCTTGGTTCATTTGTTTTGTTTCTTAAATTCCACATATGAATGAAATCATATGGTATTTGTATTTCTTGGATTGTCTTATTTCACTTAGTATTATACCCTCTTGATCTGTCCGTGTTGTTGCAAATGGCAAGATTTCATTTTTATGGCTGTATAATATTCCTGTGTGTGTGTGTGTGTGTGTGTGTGTGTGTGTGTGTGTGTGTATACCACATCTAACCCTGTATGTTAATTATACTGGAATTAAAATACTTAATAAAACGCTAACAACAAAGAAGGAAAATGAAAAGCCATATAAAAAGTAGTTCTTGATTAAGAGGAAAAAGTATAATATATATCCTAATTTGAAATTAGAGAAAAGAATGATTGTTTCTTTCTTTTGTTTTTTTTAAACTTTTTGATGTAGTTTTCAACAATTCTTTAGTTACATATAACACCCAGTGCTCATCACAACATGTGTCCTCCTTAATACCCATCACCCAGTTACCCCATATCCTCAACCCTCTCCCTTTGGTAACCCTCAGTTTGGTTCTTGGAGTCCAGAGTCTCTCATGGTTTGTCTCCCTCTCTGATTTCTTCCCATTCAGTTTTCTCTCCCTTCCCCAATGGTCCTCCACACTAGAATGATTGTTTCTATTTACTTGGGATTAAGTATATGACATGTACTCTGCTCAACACTTTTATGATGAACTTACCTAATGCTTATGATAACTTTGCTATGTACCTTGGTTTATAGATGAGAAAATTAAAATTTAAAGAACTTGCGCAATAGCAGAATTGGTTAAAATCCAAACCTAGTACTCTTTCTACTATACCCATGTTATAATAATATGATAGTGGTCTAGCAAAGAAAGTTTTTTTTTTTAACATACATTGCTGAAGAAAGTATAAGTTGGATATAATCCCTATAGAAAATTTTGGCAATATTTGTCAATATTAAAAATTCATGTATTTGTTGATTCAATTCCACTTTTGAAAATTTATACTACAAATCTAGGTATATACATATGATCTATAATATCACATGTAATAACAATTCACAACCATAGGATGGCATATTATGCAGATGAAAAAAATTAAGACATTCTGTGTGCTAATATGAAAAGATCTTTTGTTAACCTAGAAAGACATTTATTTATTTATTTATTTATTTATTTATTTATTTTAGATTTATTTATTTATTTGACAGAGAGAAACACAGTGAGGAGGGAACACAAGCAGGGGAAGTGGGAGAGGGAGAAGTAGGTTTCCCAAAGAGCAGGGGGCCCAATTCAGGCTCAATCCTAAGACTCTGGGATCACAACCTGAGCCAAAGACAGATGCTTAATGGCTGAGCCACCCAGGCATCCTAACTTAGCAAGATATTTAGAGCAATGGAAATGATGGGAATAGAATGTTATTTTTTAATTGTGTTAACAGGGAGATAGAAATTTATTGAAATGCAATTATTTTTCCCTAGATGAGTTCTAGCAGGATACTTAAGAAATTAGTAATAATGGACATACTTAGGTGTTAGGGAAGAGAAGTGGTTGGATGTGTGATAGGTTTAGAGAAATGTGATCTTATAAAATCTAACTCTGTAAATGTCAAAAAAATTAGCCAGGTGAATATGTTTCATATTCAAAATATATTAAAAACATTGTTCCAGTTTTTGATAACTTATGTGTATTCACATGGAAATAATAACTTATGGTGCCATACAAAGAAATATACCAAGAGTATATTCACAAGCCTGAAGATGTATGTATGTCATGTACTTCATGAAATTATTTCTGATATCATTGATATTAAAGTATTTATTTTAGGAAGACTTAGGGAAATCCCAATAAGAGAAGGAAGGAGGGAAATAACCTGAATTGGGAAATGGGTGTTAGGAGTAGTTCTCTTTCCTAACTCTACATCTGTGCTGCTTTCACAGCATGTTTAGATATACCCTGGAGAGTTTCAGTACTCCAGCAGAGAAAGAAGTTCTCTAAACTAGTGCCTACATAGCTAACATGGGACCAATTTTAAAGTGTTCAGCACCCCATCAGCTAAGATTTAAAGCTACCATTAGTGAATTTACTGACCATATGTGTGTCCAAAGGTTGGGGCTTCTTGGACAAATGAGGAGCAACAGCAGACACCTCAGACTGGGATGTGGTATGTCTACCATTCTGACATTTCCTACCCCTTCCTTGATAACCTCATCCATTGGCATCTGTTGCGTTCATTCAAATGTATACTTCTGCAGTTATCAGACCTACTTGCATAACCCACACATAAGTTTCTTATAAAAGATGAAGATTAAGATTACAGAATCTATAAGCATTTAAATAGGTTTTTCATATTTGCTATCCTACAATAGAACAAATCACACCAGAGGCAGTTTGCTATTATTTTGACTGTGATTATTGATAAATGTAATATTGATTCCTGATTGTGCTTCATATTAACTCTTTGAAATCTTTTGATTCTGTGTTAGAGTCTTGATTCTGCAGCAAAATTCCCTGCCTATTGGACTTACTTATTTTTAGATCAACCTGATCAAAACTGCATTTATGACTAAAAAATGCAATGATATTGAGAGGCAACATGAGGGGCTTGGGTGATAGGAAAGGAATAAATGAAACAAGATGGGATGGGGAGGGAGACAAATCATACGAGACTCTTAATCTCACAAAACAAACTTCGGGTTGCCGGGGGTAGGGGGGTAGGAAGACGGTGGTTGGGTTATGGACATTGGGGAAGGTACATGCTATGGTGAGTGCTATGAAGTGTAAACCTGGTGATTCACAGACCTGTACCCCTGGGGCTAATAATACATTATATGTTGATTAAAAAATTAAAAAAAATTTAAAAATGCAATGATATAAATCCTTTGGTGTTCCTATTCTTACATAAGCTACTTTCCCTTCCAGATAATTAAAGGGGAATACAGTAGAGCAGAATTACATGTACAATTTCTCTTAGGTTCTCCAGATTTTAGTGTCTATCTTCTTATAATGTGGAAATTTATGTATCTCTATCAAAAGTGCTATATGGCATCTTTTAATGGCCTGCAGATGAAATTTCATAGTGTATGAATTTTGATACAACTGTAGTCAACATCGCAGTCTGTGCCTATGAGATTCCACAGTAAAGATCAAAAAAGGAAAGCTGAATAGTATCCACATATATTTTTATAATCTTAAGATATACAAATCATTGGCTAATTTAGATGTTTAATTTTATTATACCTAGATTTTTTTCCAAACCATCTGTAGTTGAGTCCCAGTTGACTGGTTTTCACAGAAACTTTCTTGTTCAAAGGCAGGTACCGCTCAGTTTTGCCCACTAACTTGAATGTCCAGCTTGCATGTGATCTTCCCCTGAAAAGAGTATCCACTATTATAGGATGATTATTGCTTAGTCAGCTATTCAGATGCTCCTGGAATCAGTTGTTATGGGAAGAGGAGTAGGTGGAAGATGGATAGACTCTAAAGAACTCTTTAAGGAAAAGATTGAAGCAATCTTCAGTGGGAAAAGGGAGAAATAATTATAAAGAAATTCTTCCTAGAAAAGATCAATCACCAGAAAAGTACCCTTTGAACCTATTGTCATAGGAAATCTATTTAATAATATTTTCTGTTCAGAAGATGAATTTTTAACTTGACTTATATTATCTAATGCAACTTTTTCACACAAGTAAAAACAAGCCTACAAAACATCATGCTAAAGAAAAGAGGAAACAATGGGTTTCTTGATTTTAGGGGGAAAAAATACACACACACACACATACACACATGCAACACACCTTATAGGAAAAAATGAAATCCCCATTTATTTCTTATATTCAGAATTATTAAGGTTTAATCTTATGTAGCATACTTATACTTACATAAATGGAAGATGAATTAAGGAAAAGATAATATGAAATAGAGGAAATTATAAAGTGTAGCAAAAAGTTACTATACACTACTTACATTTAATAGCATGAGTTAAGAAATCTAAGAATACTCTAGTTATCAGGGAGTGTATTTTTGGCAATTTCAGGCATCTAAATATTTATCTATTTAAAAAACAAATCTTTGGGTGCCTGGATGGCTCAGTGGGTTAAGCTGCTGCCTTCGGCTCAGGTCATGATCTCAGGGTCCTGGGATCGAGTCCCACATCGGGCTCTCTGCTCAGCAAGGAGCCTGCTTCCCTCTCTCTCTCTCTCTCTCTCTCTGCCTGCCTCTCCATCTACTTGTGATCTCTCTCTGTCAAATAAATAAATAAAATCTTTAAAAAAAAACAAATCTTTATTTCTCAGTGTCTTTAAACTCAGCCTTATTGAGGTTTACTTTATATACAATAAAATTCACTAATTTTAACTGTACATTTTGGTTAGTTTTCAGAAGTGGATACAGTTGTGTATTCTCAACTGACATCATGATATAGACCATTTCCATTAACCTAAGAGTTGCGTTATACCCTTTTGTATACAAAACCCTTCCCTCACCCCTAGTTGCTGGCAACCACTGATCTTTCTGCCTTTATGGTTTTTGCTCTTTCTAGAACTTCATATAAATGGAATGATATGACATATTTTGTTTTTCAGCTGTCCTCTTCAACATAGGGTAATGCTTTGCAGAGTCAACTATGTTGTTCCATAAGTCAGTGGTTAGAATATCTAATTTCTGAAAGATACTCCTCTGTCTGGCTATACCACAAATTGTTTATTAAGTCATCAGTTGATGGACATTTTGGTTTTTTTCTAGTGCTTTGCCTATTATAAATAAAGCACCTATGAACATTGAAGTACAAATCTTTTTGTGATCACATGTTTTCATTTTTCTGGTATAAATGCTTAGAAGTAGAATTACTGGATCATATGGTTAGTATATAAGAAACCAAACCATTTTTACCAAAATGGCTAAACCATTTTGCATTTCCACCAGCAGTGTCTGAGCATCTCTGTTGCTCCACATTCTCACTGATATCCTATGTATTTCTTGATCAGTGCACTCTTTTAATCATGAACCGTAGTAAGAATTTCATTTTACATTATAGACTATAATGCATAGACATAACTGAAACATGTTTTAGGAAACAATATTTTGGCTTACTACACAAAAAGCAACCTGAATTTTATTTTCTATTTTATTGTATCTTGCTAAAAAATAAAAATGCTTGTCTTAAATAGTAATTAATTGTACAACTTACTAATAGTTTGACTGATAGTTCAACATAACTCATAATTTTGACACACTAATACGTATCTACATAAATATATAATTTTAGGTTGATGTCTTATTTTTATAGTGAGACTATAGATAGTATAAATGTTTTTGCCACCAAGGATCTGTTGTTTGAGATTAGAAGGGAAAGCTGACAGAAGGATGAGTCTAGGTTTGGGGCTTTTGCAAATAAATGAGATTGACATAAGACAAGGCAGGAGATTGACAGAAGGTGGTTAAACTTTACATTGAATCAGGGCTGCTGTGTTAGTGGTAACAAGCCTGTATCACAAGATGGACCACATTGGCCTTGGTTTAGAGCCATTATCCTGTGTCAATAAAAGGAGGGGCTTAGGAAAAAAAGTTATTACAAAGGTTAAAATTTATTTAGAAAAAAGAAATTATTATCTAGAACTATTAGGTTTAGCTATTTTAGTTATTCATACATGGTCTTTAATCTGTTTTTCATGTTTGTTCGGGAATTAGTTATAGTTAGGTGATCAGTGACTGAAACTCAAGAGGCCAAAGATATTAAATGAGGTTGTATTAGAATGATATACAGTTTTAAGACAAGGGATCCATGAAAGGTTAAAAAAAAAAGTTTCCTGTGTAACTCATGAATTTTGTTTCGTTTTTGAAAACTTTGCACTGGCCTCTGGTTTTCCTCTTAAAATTTACCAATATTATTTCTTCCACTAATGAGTTTTCTGCTAAAAACTGCACTTTTTAAGGTCTTATATTAAAGGAAATTGTATAAAGTTGCAGAAATCGTTAGTGCACTGATTCAACATTTCAGATTAGCAAAGGAACATGGTCCAAGGTCACTGAATAAATTATACTATATCACAAAATGAAAATTACACCCTGACATAGTATGATTTTAATAAAAAATGAAAATGGGATTTATGACCCCCTTTCTTCGGGCTACTAATGTTCATTGCCAAAAGATGAATCCCTTTTGTGACATTAAATGTGAGATGGGCTACAGAAAATGTTGTGGACTAATTCACTTGCCAAGAAAAGAAGCAAAGTGTATACATGCATGTAGTTTTTATACCCATCTGCTCTCATGGTGGAGCCAAATATATTTGAGGCAAACAAATAGGCCAAATAAGTTCATTTTTCTTCAGTACAATAATGGAAACCTAATGAATTACTGAGATGCAGGTCTAACAAAATTAACGGAAGGAGAGAAACAAAGCTGGTTAGGAAGAATTGACAGCCATGTGAACTGCACCACGGAAAAAGAATTTAACATAGCCCTTCTAGGAATCAGTGGTAGGCCATGGTCAGTCTGGAGGGACATGTTTTGAGTCTCTAATAAGATACCTCCTAATACAATCTTAATAAATACTGTCATTAACAACTCATAGAATCAAATAAAGGAATATGAAAAGCATAATTTAAAGATGGGACAAGTGTAAGAGCACTGTAACATGGTCTGAGCTTGGATCAGCACACATTAAGCCCTGATTAAATTGGAGAAATTGGTTAAAACCAGTATGATGAAATCCATTTAATACATATGTAAAGTAGCTTGGCGATGGCAGATACTGACAACAGATGCCCTCATGCAGAATGACAAAAACTGAGACAGACTCTGTAGGATGGTTGGATGCATAGATTAATGAAGCTGTTAATGAGATAAATTTTACTAAATATGTCATGGAGGAATATGTCCTCTGGCAGTTAATATTTTTATTTTGTCCTAAAGAGAAAATCATTAATTTATAAACTCTCAAATGTCTAGGTGCTGCTTGTCAATTGTTGTATTAAAACCCTCATTGACAAAATAAGATATTGCAAAACACAATTAATAAAGAACATCCTTCTACCAAAGCACCCTTTGCATTTTATAGGATAACCTTTTTGTAATATAATGTTTGCTTGGCACTGCTCCATCTCTAAAACTCCTGTTTATAAAGACTGTCTTTTTTTGCTGCAACCCGTCGAGCCTTGATTTATACCTCTGTTTCCATTTCCAGCCTACTCAGTTTCTGAAGCCCCTATATCCAATCTCTTATTTCTGCATTTTGCTCAAATATTTCACTTGCAAGATATTAAAAGTGTCCCTCTTCTCTATGCAGTGTCTTTCCCCAAGACATTATTTTCCTTTGAACATGTGGCATCAGTGATCCTCCACTTCTTTAAAATGACTTTCTCTTTTACTTCTGCATGCATATCCTTTTTCCTCCCTCTTCCCAATTCTGACCTTTCCTTCCTGGTCTTTTTTAAGAGCCTCCTCTTTTTTTCTATCTACTAACAATGATGTTTCCCAAATCTGTGTCCTCAAATATCTTCTTTCCTCTATACATTCAATGTATTGACACATTTACTCTTCAGGAATGCAATTAACATGCTGTCATTATCTAATGCTCCAATCTATATCTCCAGCTTTGAACTTTTTACCTGAGTCTTCATTTAGTAACTTATTCCACTAGCTTTAAATATATATTTATTTGAACTTCCATATTTCAAATGTAATACTTTCCCTGGAAGCAGGATTCCATTTGTAATCATCTTCTTCCTTATATGAATAGAACCACTATGCTCCCTCTCTGTCAGATTTTGACTCTGTCATTTCCCTTTCCCCCTTACTTCTTTCTATCAAGTCCCTCAGATTAAACCATGCTTCTCCAGGTTCTGTGTGGTCCCTGTGCTCGATGTACTTGTTACACAGCAGCCAATTCCTGGGAAGGCTTTCTACATGGTCTCAGTGTCTTACCTATGTCCAGCCTCCATCCAGCCTGCACTCTGCTCCCCACAAAAATCTCCTTAATATACAACTTCTACCACATCACTTTTCTGATTAAGAACTTTCCATGGTTTCCCAAAACCCAGTGTTGCAAATCAAAGCTCCTCTGACTATAATTTGATCTTTCACAGTTTGTCCTCTTGTTACCAGAACAATGTAATCCCCCACTCATCCCCAATGTAGGATGTTGCTTTAGTTAGGCCATCTTCATGATTATTCCTACCTTATGCTTTAGTGATGATGCTTTTCTCATCTGACATAACAATACTTTAATTTCAGACCAAGATTTACTTAATCTGATAGTCTGTGATTTATCCCCCAAATGTAAACCTTTTTTTTTGTTTGTTTCAAAAGAAAGGGTGAACAATGCCCAGTTCCATAAACATTTTTTTTCTTTAATTTTCTTAAAATTAAGAAGACTTTAGCTTACTAAACTCACTACAAAATGTTCAAGTTATTCAGAGTTACTATAATTTTAATTCCTAAACAAAATGAGAAACTTAATAGTTTGCTAAAGATACATAGTATTTTGTATTATTTTATTATGGCTTTTATTAAGAATGCTATATGTGTCAACATTGTAAATCTTCTATTTCACATGTAACAGAAGGCTGGTATGCTTAGACTCTTATAGAAGGATGTGATGGTGGTTATTATAGGTATAACATCCATGTTATTTCATTTTTCATTTTAGTTACAGAAAGTTTTGCTTTTGCTTCTAAATCAGTGTTAATTTAGCCCCATCATGTATCATTTAGTTTGTTGTGAGTGGATTCATTAACCTTGCAGTATGTATTGATGTACATTGTGATAAAAAAATGTTGTCTGGTAATTACTGAATTACTAGAATTTAAGACATATACAGGTTGCACTAAAATATGGATCCATATACCCCTATTTCCAAGTGCATACAAAATTTAAAAAGCTGTGTATTGGTACATCATTGTTTTCCCCCACAAAAGTGATAACAGGCTGAGTAGGTCTTTTGCCCTGCCTAAAAATAATTTTAGAAACATTGATTTAAATGCTCTAATCAGGTATTTTTGTTTAATAGCTCCTCCTGCCCCAACCTTGTTTACAACTCTGTTGCATAGTGTATGTTCTCAGCTAAACTTGTTCTCTCTTTCATTTTAAATCTAGTTTTTGCTTATTATTTGGTCTTTCGGATTTGATGAAGGCAATAGAGCATACTAGCAAAAAGCAATTGCTTTGTAGTCTCACCTAGTATGACATTAGGCTCTTATGTTATCTAGTATAAATTTGAGAACATTACTTATGTTCCCAGTTTTCTCATATCTAATATGGGATTTTGCTTACACATGTGATCATTTGGGAGCACTAAATGAAGCTGTGTGTGGCATAAAGGAAGGCCTCAACAAACATTGCTATCAATATCCTTTTCCTATTGAGCCCACCAATGTCTGGGGCCAAGTATTTGGTTCAACTTTGTTCTCACATAAGTCAACTTTATTTGGTCTATAGGTTCAGAAACTCGGTTAAACAAGGATGAGGTATTAGAAGTATACAACAATATTTCACACAGCTGGGAAAATATCCTGTGATGAGGAGAAAGAAATGGGCCCAGGGATTTGATAGCTCTCAATTTTCTTTTCCTATCTTTCATTTTTTGCTTTATTATTTGCATTTACTTCATTCTTCCTGTTTTCAGGCTGAGTTTCTTTGCTTCTGAGTCTACAGAGTGAAAAATATGGCTGACAATAGCTTGTGAGTTCTCTGGTTCCCAGTGAGTTGTCTGGTTGCTCAACCAGATAAAGAAAGATGACATTCAAACCCAGTTCAGAATAGCTGGTTGGTCCAACTAGTGGAAGAGAGGATTGTCCTGGTTTGAGTATTAGGCCCACTCTGAATCTGTCATTTATGGTAGGGGAGAATACTTTTACATGGACATGACTGCTTTTGCTGTAACCACATACACGGAACATTTCCCAGAAAATGGGGCCTTTTTCAGAAAGAGGAAATCATGAAAGCTGGTTAGATGACTTAATAGATATCTTTATTGTTAACAGTACTTGCTCAGTCTTCACTTCCAAGCCCAGATCATAGCTACAAAAGCCCATCTTTTCCTGGGAGGAGAGGTTAGGTATCAAATTATTTTCCTTTTTCTACCTATCCAAATTCTATTCATTCTGAAGATCCAGCTTACTTAACAGTCATCCTCCATTAACACTTTAAAATTATTTATTGTCTAATATCTTTTCAGAAACCTCTGAATATAGAAGTAGGTTAATGGAGTTCATAGAACATATAACACTAATTTATTCTCTTATAATTTCAAGTCTTTGGGCTATTTTCTTTCTATTGTATTCTCTGTCTTTGTTAGAATGATATACAAGATACATTTTGTATATTCTGTATATGAGTCTGGGGTGGTTTAAATAAATGACCACAACATTCATTGACATTCCTCCTATCTTCAGGTGAGGTCTCTGTCTTCTACCCTTGATCCTGGTTGAGCCTGTAATTTCTTTGACCAGTATGATATATTAAAAATAATACCATGATGCTAGGTTATAAATGACAGTATAGCTTCCACTTTGTCTCCTGGAACATTTGTGCCAAAATGCTGAGCCACCATGTAGGAAGTTCTACTACCTGCATCATGCTATAGAGGACATCTGTAATAACCAAGAGGTCATATTAAGCTTTATAATCCCATCCAGGCACCAGGCACATGAGTAGAGAAATCTTCAGATGATTCTAGTCTCTGCCATCAGGTCACTCTCTGCTTTTGTGTCTGCTTCCCTGTGGGGCACACTCTGAGGATCAGGGACAAGCCATCCCCACTGTGTCACCTGCAGATTTCTAACAACCAAATGCATTAGTATACTAAAATAATTGTTAAATGCCATTAAATTATGGGATAATTTCTTACACAGCAATAGCAATTGCAACAGTGTACTTTGTCAGTTATATGAACTGTACTGCCTTGTAGCTTGCCTTTTTTTGTTTTCTCTCTGTGTGTGTGTGTGTGTGTGTGTGTGTGTGTGTGTTTATATTTGACATACAATATTGTGTAAGTTTAAGGTGTACAACATATTGATTCAGTACATTTGTATGGCAATATGATTGCCTTAATAGCATTAGCTAACACCTCTAACACCATTTATTCTTTTAATGATAGCTCTTGATGAAGACAAGTCTAATTTTCAATATTATTATAAAGATTAATGTTATAGTGGTTTTATTTGATAAATGCTTTCCTACCTGAAGGTCAAGAAGATATTTTCTTATACTGTTAGAAGCTTTATTGCTTTACTTTTATTTTTAATCTGCAATCCAATTAAAATTAATTTTTATATATTGTATAAGAGTGAAGATTGATTTCTTTTTTTCTTAAGACTTTATTTATGTATCAGAGAGAGAGAGAGAGAGAGTGCATGAGCCCACACAAGCAGGGAGAACATCAGGCAGAGGGAGAAGCAGGCTCCTCACTGAGCAGGGAGTCCCATGCAGGACTCAATCCCAGGACCCTGGGATCATGGCCTGCGCCGAAGGCAGATGCTTAACTGACTGAGTCACCCAGGCATCCCAAAATTAATTTCTTTTGCTTATGAACATCCAACTGACCCAATACTGTTTCTTAAAAAACATAATATTTTTCATTTATGTTTGTGTTTCTTTCTGAATTACCTATTTTCTTCCAGGGCTATACTTATCGTTCCATCTTACTGTATCTTTATGTCTTCATATATGATTGTATAGTTTCTTTGACTTTATTTTTTTCTAAGAAACTATAGTTCTTGACTATTTTGGGCTTTGTATTTCATGTGAAATTTTTTTGCTTTGCACATACACACACAGACTTGTTAGGATTTTTACTGCAGTTGCAGCAAGTCTATGGATCAATTTGGGGGAAAATTTATATCTTTATTGGCTTTTTAAATTCATAAATAAGATTTATTTCTCTATTGGGGTATTTTTAGTTTCTCTCAATAATAATATAGGATTCTCTGTGTAGAAATACCACATAACTTTTGTAGGAGTATGTCTAGATATTTGACTTTTATTTTATACTATTTTTAAAAATTTTTATTAGTTTTTTAAACTCCAGTATAATTAACATACAGCATTATATCTATATATTCTATGCTCATGGATTGCAAGAAGAAATATTATTAAAATGTCCATACTACCCAAAGCAATGTACAGATTTAATGCAATCTCTATCAAAATACCAGCTGCATTTTTTACAGAACTAGAACAAATAATCCTAAAGTTTGTATGGAACCACAAAAGACCCCAATAGCCAAAGCAATCTTGAAGTAGAAGAATAAAACTGCAGATATTTTTCATTTTTAAAGAGCATTTCATTTTCTATTTTATTTTGATGCATTCCATTTTTGTTTTATATATGTGTGCATGTATTGATCTTGTACAGTTAGTTTGTTAAATTTATATATTTAACGTAATTTTATTCTAAATGCTTTTAGATTTTCTTCATCTACAGTTACATTGTTTAAAAATCATAATAGTGGGATGCCTGGTTGATTCAGTCAGTTAAGTGTCTGCCTTTGGCTTGGGTCATGATCCCAGGGTCCTGGGATAGAGTCCCAAGTCAGACTCCTTGCTTGGCGTGTAGCCTGCTTCTCCCTCTGCTTGCTGCTCACCCTGCTTGTGTTCTCTCTCTGACAAATAAATAAAATAAAATCTTTTAAAGAAATTAGAAAAATAAAAATAAAATAAAAATTATAATGTCTTTCTTTTTTTTCTAATTTTTTAAGTTTATTTTCAGTCCTAACTAGGACTTTTGTTCCAATATTTATTTATTTTTTTCCTCAATATTTAATAGAAATCATGATAGCTTGTGTCCTTTCTTGTTCCCACATTTGGGGTAAAAGCATTAACTTCATACAGTACAATAGTTGTTTTATTTTTGTTTTTTAGATATACTTTACTATATTAAGTAACTTCCATTTATTTCCTAGTTTTGGAAATTTATTCTTTCCTTTTAATCATGAATGAAATAGGGTTTATTGCATGCTTTTGTTCTCTCCCCATTGACATTTATATGCTCGACCTCTTTGTTTTGTTAAAATGGTGAATTATAATAATTGATTCTCAAGGGTTTTTTTTGTTTTGTTTTGTTTTTGAAGATTTTATTTATTTATTTGACAGACAGAGATCACAAGTAGGCAGAGAGACAGGCAGAGAGGGAGGAGGGGAAGCAGGCTCCCTGCCAAGTAGAGAGCCGATGCGGGGCTCAGACCCAGAATCCTGGGATCATGACCTGAGCCGAAGGCAGAGGCTTTAACCCACTGAGCCATCCAGGTGCCCCAGATTCTCACGTTTTAATGTTAATTGATGTCACATTCTTAAAATAAGTAAGATTTAGTTATGATGTATTATCATACATTGCTGGATTCCATTTGTTCTTTTTTTTTTTTTGCATCTATGCAGATGAGAGAAGTTTGCCCATAATTTTCCTTTCTTGAATATTATATATATGTATTTTGTGATCATTTCTGCTGAGGCTTCTCTTAGTTGTGACAATTTCTTGAATATTCCTTGTTTTTGATGACTTTAATAGTTTTGAGTATTGTAGATTAAGTATCTTGGAGAATATCCCTCATGTAGGAATTTCTTGTCCATAATTGGACTGAGATAATATGTTTGATGGAAGAAGACCACAGACATTAAGTGCCATTCTCACTACATCATGTGAAAGGTACAGACTATCAATGTGATTTATCATGTTGATGTTAACCTTGACCACCTGGCCCGAGGCAGTGTTTGGCAGGTGTATTCTTGGTAAACTTATTCTTGTCTTCCTTCCCTTGCATGCTGTACTTTCTTTAGAAAGTCACTATGTGTAGCCCATACTTAAGAACTATGAATTTAGGGACGCCTGGGTGGCTCAGTTGGTTAAGCAGCTGCCTTCGGCTCAGGTCATGATCCCAGCGTCCTGGGATCGAGTCCCACATCGGGCTCCTTGCTTGGCAGGGAGCCTGCTTCTCCCTCTGCCTCTGCCTGCCGCTCTGTCTGCCTGTGCTCGCTCTTGCTTCTCTCTCTATGACAAATAAATAAATAAAATCTTAAAAAAAAAAAAAAAAAAGAACTATGAATTTATACTCCTTAAAGGCAGAATATCTACATAAGTTGGAATTGTTCTGCATAGGAGTTTTGTCTATTCTTCCCATTTATTTGTTTAATCATTCATTTATTCAGTATGGTCCCCATGCATACTTATTTTATACTTTGGGTTATAATACGATATTTATTTGTTGCTCAAATTGTCCCATCTTTGACTCTTGGGAACTCTTTCAGTTGTATCCTATATCACTTTGACACACTAACATCATTGTGAGGGTTTTTGTTGTTATTGTTTATTTGTGTTCTGAGCATTTTCTAATTTTTTGGCACTACAACATGGTCCAGGCTGCTCATCTTGTATATTTCCTGTCCCTGTCCTGCTCCTAAAAAGATTTTCCAAGGAACCTTGCTTTCTTTTATTGGAGAATGGTATTAGAAATCAAGATCATGTTGTTGGGTGCGTTCTCTCATATAATTTTTGATAAATTATATTTTTCTTGGTATTTTACCTTTGTCCATGTTATCAAATTATTGGAACAAACTAGTTTGTAATATGTTCATATAATTGGGGCGCCTGGGTGGCTCAGTGGGTTAAAGTCTCTGCCTTCAGCTCAGGTCATGATCTCAGGGTCCTGGGATCTAGCCCTGCATCGGGGTCTCTGCTTGGCAGAGGGCCTGCTTCCCCTTCTCTCTCTCTGCCTGCCTCTCTGCCTACTTGTGATCTCTGTCAAATAAATAAATAAAATCTTTAAAAAAAATATGTTCATATAATCTCATGTGATCTGTAGTGATGTCACTTTTATGATTTGATATTATTTGTGCAATTTTCTTTTCCTTAAATAGCTTTCTTAAGGTATATAAATGTTATTTGTGCCAAAGAAAGTAATTTTGGCTTTGTTGAATCTCCCAATTATATGTCTTTTTCTATTTTTTTTTCTTAAACTTTTGGTTATTACCTTCTCCCTGTTTCTTTTGGGGAGAAGATAATAACTTTTATAACTTAAATAACTTTTTGAGACCATTAAGAATATAATTAGTATTCCTTTTTCTGTTTCTACTAAGTGGGCTTAATTTACGTTTATATGTTTTTCTCAGAGTAGAATTTTAGTCACACTTCACAAGTTTGGATATGTTATACTTTCATTATTTGTTACTTTAAAATGTTCTTTAAATTTCACTGCAACTTTTTTTTTTTTGATCTGTGGGTTATTTAGAAATACATTGATAAATATCCAGATTTATGAAGATTTTTTATTATCTTCTTGTTGATTTCTAGCTTAAGTTCATGATAATCACAGACAATGATTTCTATGAATTTAATAATTTGATATTAGGTTTGTGTGGCCCATTTGCTTTATCACCCAGGATATGGCCCATGGGTTAATATTCCATACACATATAAACATATGTATTGTGCAATTTGTTACAGACATATATATATGTCAGTTAGATTAAGTTTATTAACTGAGATCATACAGAAAAAATTGTTTTAGAAATATGGTAGGTATATCACATCAGAAATGCAGCAATACCACATGCTTTCTACATTTTTGTAACATATAACTTTAACCTCTTCAGGGAACTGTGAAACATTTCTAGGCTTGCTATCAGAATTTGGCAAAGTGCTATTAAGGCACTAACTTTAGTCATTGCATATAAATTAATTTGACTCTAGGAGGGCCAAGCAAAGTGGGGAAACTAGAAAGAATTCTTCTAAATTGACAATACTTTATTTTCATGCATGGTTTTATGGATCTCACTGTTAAAATGTTGCTTTCGTGCTTATTGTGACTTCCATTAAAAAATATTATTGCAACATAGAGACTAACTAACCACCTTCAGATAGGAATGAGAACTAATATTAAGTAAACAATTACAGGTGTCACAAATTTCATCATGCTATTCTATTGTAATCATTCTAGCAATTGTGGAGGTATGTGCAATTATTTCCAAATATAGCTAAGGAAACTTAAGTATAGGGACTTTAATTTCTTGTTCAAGATAATAGATCTAGTCAGTGGCAGAGCTGGGATTATAACTTAGGGTTCTGTTTCCAGAACTTTCATTCTTTGGACTATATTACATCTATACTGAAAAAGGGATTAAGAAAATATACAACATAGTTAGTATGGAAATAATTCAAATAGCAGGGAGCAATCCTGAAAAGATGTGTTGATCTCAACCACTTTACTTGTTTCTCTCATTTTTTCCCTCTCTTCTTTCAATCATAAAATTATAAAAATAAGAAGTCAGGGTTGAAGATAAACTTTTCAAGAAGCATTTTGTCAACAGTTTAACACTTGGTGAGTTTAGAATATTAATAATATAAGCAGCACTTAAAATCTGTTGAGAAAGATACATGAATGTAACTTCAGAATTTTTTCAAATTTCACACTCTATTTGCCAAAAAAGATATCAACTTAGTTATTCAGTTTTAAAAATGAGTTCTGTCTCTCCAAGAATGAGTATATAATGGAGAGCCATATTTTTAAATGCCCTAGCTCCTCCATCAAATGACAAGGGAACTTCATCCTACAGATTCCTAAAACACAGACCAATGAGGAAATCTGAATGAAAAGTGAGAGATTGTGAAAGCAAGTTCAAAACACAAGGATAGAGATATTAAGGAATGAAAAAAAATCCATTCAAATAACAAAACAGGAAAGAAGAAATTAAGAGGAGGGGGGAAAGAAAAGAAAGAAAGAAAACAGAAAGCTAGGGTAAAAAGTTCCAGTCCTTAGTGAAACAACATCTTCCCTTCCCTTCACCTTATTTTTCTTTGCTCACTCTCATAGTTACCAAAAGCTATTTTTTTAAAGTTTAGATATTGTGCTGACTGTTATACCTACTAATTATACTGATTCTGTCCCTTGTCCTCTTGGGGTTTCCAAGCCAAATAGCAAGCTTTAAATATTCTTGCATTTTATGTAGGTGACTGTTCAAATGTAATTCACATATAAGTCCAAAGTCTATTATGACCTGCTGGTATATGAAGTACAATTAGTAGCCTAAAAACAAAACAAAACAAAACCCACAAAACAACAACAAAAAAGAATGAAAGAAATGTGAGAAGGGAGTAAAGATGGACATAAATTTGGAAGTGAAGAAGGAGAGGGCTCTAATATATTTATAGGAAATTAAATGAAGTCAGTTAGTTTAAAATCGAGTTTAGGAGTCTAGAGAGTCCAGGGCAACCCCAGTGGTTGCCCATCTGTGGGGAGAAGAAAATGGGAGGGAACAATGTAATTCAATGCAAGGGTAAGTGAGAAAGAGTGATGTGTAAGGTCCATGGGAGGGAGGAAGAGTTGTGAGTCAGGAAAAGAGGGGAAAAGGGTGAAAAAGTTGTAAAAACACAAGTAACTAGTAAATTAAAAAAATAGTTCTTAAGTCTGTGGTTTTCTGAATAATTGCTGAATTCAAGGAAAATTTTATGGGGAAGATCAGAAGAATTTGCCTTTCTTCTCAGGCTATGTCCTGTTTTGTTTTCAATTTACTGATCTTTCACTTGAAGAACTCATAAAGCAAAAAGTTCCTTTTCAGCACAAAGTGTGTGAAACTGTACTACAGTCAGAAAGAGGCAAGAGAAAATACATGCTTTAAATGTGCCCCTATATGGTGATCAGAAGCCATTTCTTTACTCAACTAAAAGATCAGAACAATTTCTGACTTTAAGAAGTCAAACAACTGGAAGAGACAGTATGAATGGGCTGACACATCTTAGCTTTTAATTTATGAATGATTCGGGTATTTCAGGAACAAAGATGGTGTTTCCAATGGTTGTTCTAAGAGAATTATTTTTAATAGAACCATGAAATTTCAGTAGTATTTAATCTCTTGATTTTTCGATTCTATGTATTTATGATTGCACCCTCTATATCCATACACTGTAACTGATAATTTGCCAGATGGGATCTTCATCCTTTGAGATGTTTCTGTGTTGGAATTTTGAGGTATGTGTTGTGGGGGTGGGTGTATGTATGCACATTTGTTCACTTTCCCATCCAATTTGGGAGCAGAAGCTGTGACATTTTTATTTTGTTTTGCAAAGCTGTTCTTATGCAGGCAAAAGCCTAATGACTTTTATGCTATTATTGTTTTCAATTAATTAGAAATATCCCCCCCTTTGTCCATTGCAATGTTTCTCACTCTTATTCCCTGGAGATTAATGGGGTTAGATCAGCAAATGCAGATGATTCTGCAGCAGGGATGCCAGATTCATTTTCAGGATTCAGTTTTGAGCCAGCATATTGGTTCTACCTGCTGCTTGGTGTTAGAGTCATTATTGAATTTAGCAGAGGGAGGGGGAGAGTTTTAAACTTGAGAACACAGATGGAGAGCAGACTTCAGAGAGAGGATTATTCTAGAGTTTAGTGAAAGGTTGTCTGTCTCCAAAACAAATCTTTAGAACTGGAGTGATGAAGGTTCAATGCCTAGGCATGGAGACAACGTAACAATTAAAAACAGTCAACCATCCGAGAAACATGTTCCAGCCAATGGTTTCAGGTTATCTAGCCAATGGTTTCAGGTTATCCATCAAGAATTAATCAAACCTAAAAAACTGAAGTCTCGTTTTTTTTTTTTTTTTTAATTTTTAAAAATGTGTCTTTTAGTCTTTTTCTAGTAGTATCATTATAAATAATTTTATTTGTTATAACTAATGGGGATTGAGAGGAACAATGTAACATGGGAAAAGGTATCGGCTGCTTCTTAAAGGTCTTGTAGATTGGTATTACCTTAGGGAGTTTACAACTATTTAGAATATGGCTAAAAGTCCAGCAGATCAGAAACCTCATCTCCCAGGAAATGACTCACCTTAATTAAACTCATAAGAAGATGAGATATGAAGCTAAAATGACAGTTTACAAGTGCAGGATTTTTTTCTACACAGAAATTTTGTCCCTGGGAAAAACTGCTTCAAAGTTTGTGTAGTAAATTTCATAGTTATTTCCACAATAGGGATGACCTTGCTGATAGAACTGGACTGTTAAAATCTGCTGGAACTGTGGGGTAGAGCAGCCATGTAGCTAGTGGATTCTAGATAGCCAGACTCCCTGGGTTTGACTTCAGCTCTGCCATTTACTAGCTGCATGATTAGATTAGATGAGTAATCTAATATTGTATTAGAAGAGAGCCTGTTCAAACACTGTGTTATTTATATATTAAGTTACATTATATATGTTTTATATATATATATATATGTATATGTGAGATACACTCTAAGAATATGTAAATCCTATAGATTATAGATGTAAAATATGTAGAGAGATTATAAAATATAATTTGTTATGTAACTATATATTGTATACATATTATATCATTATAGTTATATATACATAACTATATATAAGTCATATATAACTATACCATCATTAGAATTATGTATATAATACATTCTTATAATTATAGGATATAATATATTTTATATTATTATAATATTTTATAATCTCTATATATTCTAAAGTTATTGCCTGCATTCAAGATTTAAAGTCTTGCTCTATCATTTTATTGGGCAAGACCTTGGAAAGATCTCTCTAGCCCACTTTTCACACTTCTAAGTAAGAATATGAGCAAGAGTACCTACCTCAGAGAGTTGTTTTGAAGGTTGGATGACTTAAGCATGTGAATCACTAGGAAAGTGTCTGGTACATAGTAGTTATCCAAGAAATATGAATAATTATTATTGTTCTCCCCCTAGACTATACTTAGAAATACTGTATCCATTTTTTTTTCTTTTCCTAGTTCTAAGTTTTCAGAAGGCACCTACCAATTCTATCTACTTCTTTTTGCTCTTTCAGTAGATATCCTGTAGACCTTAAAGACACTTGGACTTCAGATTTTCCTCTCACATATTGCTTGCTCATAGGCACTAGTTTCTAACATTTATAGAACTTTATCTGCATGTGTGCATGCTGTTGTTTTACAGTTTCTCCATCCATAAACTCATTTCATCAGCATGTATCTCTGTGATAGAAGTACTGCCTCATACTAACTTAATGGATACAATTTAAGAATTGAAGGAGATAAGTAATTGGACTAAACATTCCCTGCTGGAATTCATGCCCACAACCTTCAGACCCAGACATCCTTGTTGATACTTCCCACACTGTACGGGAAGCCTCTCAGGACCTCCAGTGTACTGGTGATAGGAACATGCAGTAAAAATTGTTCCAAAATGTGGAAGAATTAAATGGCAATGCATACAAATCAAAACTTGCAAAGGAAAAAACTTGACATAAAAGCAAGATGGGGTTCACATAAGTATAAAGTCCAAATTGAAAAAAAATTTAAATTCCAATTAAATCAATTTCTAGCATTACAAATGTTTCAATCTAAGATAAAAACCCTAACACACATTATGAAAATGTGGCTCGCTCATGAATAAAAGTATACCATTCACAGCAGACCTAAATAGGTTCATAAAGAGTAAACATAAATGAGTTTTTTCACACAAGTAATTATATGTTAGTATTCAAGATAGTTTTAATTCATTACATAAATTAAAAGTATCTTGCATTATTATAGATTTTAAATTAGTCCAGTCTATTCATTTGAATTCAGTTCAATTAAATTTAGTTCAATTTTATCTGATTCAATTCTATTTGATTCAATTAAGGTCAATATGTATTTATGGAATACTATTACAGACAGGTATTGTGCATGGGCTAAACATATGGGTTAAAGTAAGGCACCTGCAAAAGAAAAGCATAAAGCATTTTACTTTGTTGGTTTCATTTTACAAAAAATATAAAAAAAATTTTTAATCACATTCTTTTTTCCAATTTAAAATATAAAGCCTTCTAAAATAAAGTACCTTATAAATATGTTTCTGTTTTATGTTATCACCTCCTACAGGAGACAGCAAGGGATGAGGGAAGAAGGTAAAAACACGTCGAGTTAGGCACACATGACTGCAACCAGTAGTGAACTAGTCATCAGCTCTCCCTAATGAAAAAAAAAAAAAAGAGCCCTGGATTTGTAATGTGTGCTGATTTCGCTTTCACCGTGGCCAATTGCAATCAACTAATGGTCTGACAACCAGCTTTCGAAGTACTAAATATTTAACAAATGGCTCTCAGGAGCCATTTCAAGTAAGAGTAGGCTCTAGCACACCAATACTGCACCTTGTGCTTCCTTGATGGAGGCAGATTTGGACATTATCCTATGTCTTTTCCACTAGACTGTACAATGCTAAGGACAGTATTTGAGTCTACCATGCATTGGTTGCAGTTCCCCATACCTGACCCAATGCCTGCAGTTCCCCATACCTGACCCAATGAGGTTCAGCAAATTTTTTTTTAAATGAATTGTGTCTAGACGGTTAGTTCCCCTACACCAGAGAATTCACATCCCAATCCTCTTCAGGAAAGAAGCCTAACTACATTAATCCTTCATTCTCTGAATATCTGGTATTAAAAAGAATCCTGATGATCATGGGTACTAACTTCCGCCTACATTTATTTATTCAATACACTTTAAGTACCTCCCCCATGTGGCACTAATAGTAGTAAATTCTACATATAGAGATGAAAGCTATCAAGCTCTCATGAAGGAACTCACAGTCCACTCAGAAGGAAAGACAAGCAGTGACAGGTAGAGCTATGCCCATGAGAGAAGCATGCACACAGTGCTATGGAAACAGCTGGCTCCGGCCCAGTCTCTGCAGGACCATCCCAACTTGTTTCATTTGGTTTCTTCTATGCCCCCATTCCTAGTACTATGCTTTCCTATGGTATGTGCTGTGTTCACAGATTAAATGACTGACTTTTCACCCACTTTATCTCAAAGATTCCTCTCTCTCAAAAATTTATTTAAAAAAATAAAATCTTAAATGTCAGGGAGTCAAAAATATACTTTCCTATATATGGACTCAGCTCTTTTTGGGAAATTATTTGAAGTCCTGAAAAAAAAAAAAAAATGGTTAGCCTAATCACACCATCTAGCTTTACGAAGTACTACAGCTGATCACCAAACGGAATGATTGCCATTCTTGAAAGAACAAGGCACTGTTACGGTTATCAAATAAAAAGGACTTTATTAGCATCTAAATATGTGGCTATTAACTCCACAATTTAGAACTAAAAGAAAAGCTTGGCACATTTTCCTCTTGTCTTCCAAGCAAGTTGAGGGAAATGTCAAACCCATCCTAGAATAAATTTTTATAAGCAGAGCATTTCTAATGTTTCCTGTATTTACAATAATATCAGTGATTTTGTCCACATCTTATTCCATAGTTAGCACCTATAAAAGGGGGCTTACGGTTTGTTTAATTAATCCCCCCCTTTTTTTTTTCTCTAGCTGGAGGCAAACTGTTTTTTTTAACTTTCAACCAGAGGTATATGAATTATGTCCTCACCTGCTGGTGGAATTGTGCTAAGTGAAGAACCAGTTAGGGTGAGGTGGCTCTTACTCTTAGAAGAAATGGAGCCCCTTCTCCATTGTGGCCTGCATTTCCTTCGCTGTTTAGATCAGCATCCTTACCTGTGTGCGTGCTATATTTTACCTCATCTCTTTGACTATCCCATTGGCTGCACGTGGCCAGATGTAAGAACAATCATTCCCACCGCTTCAAAACAGGGTTTCCATTGTAGCTGCTACAGTCAGAAAGGATGTGTACTTTATCCCTATTCTGCTCTAAAATTCTATTCATCCATCAGAGAATTTATAGAAGATGGGCAGAGGAAAAGGGGGACTTGTCGGAAACCAAACTGAAGGAGCAAAAAGGCCTGCGTCCTATAGCTACTATGGTTAGAGGGAAAACCGAAGATAGCGCGTTCCTATTAAACCAGATATAGGGGCTAATGGCTTAACACTACAAACTCTCAGCCCATGGATAAGGTTCAAGCTGACTCATAAAATGCATTCTGTTCCGTTTGCAGCCCTGTTGTTTCTCAAATGGCCTTCCCTGGCAGGAACTGAGCCTGGGAAGGGAAGCTACATGTGAACACTGGGCGGGGCCACCAGAATAAGCCTGCATGTGAGCAGCTGCAAACAATCCATTTTAATTCCAAGTCAGTGTTTAAGGACCCTGGGTGTTATGCTTAGAGAGGTGGAAGAGGGGGGAGCGGTTTGAAGTAAAAGTGGAATTGGATTTGGCAGGCCTGTATTTTCCTACGGACTGTGTTCAATTCTTCTAATCATAGTTATTATGAATGTTTCTCTCCAATTTATTCCTCATGTCACTTTGTGCTTTTATGTTCTCCCCACCATCTGCTAGTCGAGGGTATGGAGAGTAGTTTTTGATCCTTCAAATAATAAGTTGGAAAGGTGATTACTCTTAAGCCGTATAAACACACACACTTGAATATCCCTGGCTTCTGCCCACAGGGCTAAACAACTGGGGACATCTGACAAAGGTTAGAATTATCTGAAGTGTGCAGTGACCTTGGTCATAATCATGTAATTTTCCAAATACAAATATCTGAGTGTATCATGGAATTATCTACAGCTACGGGTACTTGCCTCCATTCCTTGGGCCCCAGTTTCTTCTTCAACAAACCAGGCATCATTCCTAAGCTCTTCTCCAGGTATGCCATTATCATTTGCACAGTTTACTTGTTGGCAGGCCATTTTTACAATGGGAATGAAGTACAGAAATGCAGAAGACTACTTGATTAGTTTAATTTGGGCCATATTCCTGCAACTTCTATTCTTTGTGTTAATCCACTAATTCTAGCCACCTTTCCTTGCTTCATTCTTAATTCACTGCTCATAGTCTAGTCTTCCTGTTCCCTCCCATTTTCGACCTCTGGAAGTAAGTGTGTGTTTTCGATTGGGGTTCAGATGGACCATGATTAAAAACTGATGTGCTGACAGGGACCATTTCTATTTGTCTTCTATTCTCTGAAAACTCTGTTTTAGCTGAGATAATAAAGTGCAATTCTGGTATGAATGAGTTTTTAAAGCTTTAGAAAAAGTTTCCCAATGTGAAGGATATTAGCTCTGGTATCCTGGCCAAAATCCAAATGAATAATTGCATTGCTCCCTGCTAAATCTTTCCTGTAGTTTTAATTGGAGATGACATTCTTTATTTCTTTACCTCAACTGGTGTCTATTGTTCTTGAACATCTGTTAAAACTTTGCTGCATTTCATTCCAGTGGAGAATTCTTTGCAGTAGTTATCCTGGTATTAAATGGCCTCCTTAAATATACCCTATTTGCAGTTTATGTGTAGGCGTGAGCAGGTGTGAGTAGAGACTTAAATACAATGATTTATAAAGTGCCTTTGGATCCTGGATAGAAAGGGCAATTTAGACCTGGGTTATCAGCATTATGTGAAAAACATGCTTCTGTAAACCAGTTACTAATTACACAATTACCTTTGGTGGCACAAGTAAAAAATGATGTGATGCTTTCCAGCAAATTCTATTTTTAAGTAAGTAATTCTTGGTGACAAATGATTAATTGTAATAAGTAGTCTTTACTAGATGCAATTTAGAGTAAGTCATTTTCTAAAGCACACACACACACAAACTAAAACATGATAAAGTAATTGTAATCTATAATAAATTTGTCTTTCTAAAAGGAATTTTATACGGGGCAAAAAAAAAAAAAAAACCAAAAACCAACTTGATTGTTATTTCCCTTTTTAGAAAAGCATTAGAGTATTTTAGGTGTATAGGGAAAGATGTTACATGCTAATGGGGTCGAGGGAAGTTTCTTACAGTGAAGCGATATTCTCCTGAATCTTATAAACAAAGATACTCCTCATAGAGGGTAATTTGGGAACTGATAACTCTGATTTGAGAACAGTTGCACCTAAGGCACAAATAAAGACATAAGCCACTACTGCCATAAAAGCAGTTCTTCCTAGAAGGGTAAAAACTAATCTGTAACTTCAGTTTTGGTATTCTAAATTTGTACAGTGATACCCCAGCTCAAAAATCTACTAATTAATTCTTATAAGTGTCCAAACAGACAGAACAGACACACGGTAGAGACCATGGAGGATGCAGTTGACTCTGCTAAATTTAAGGGATCCGGGGTTGTGATTTTTTCCCCCTTATCTCTCAAGTAAGGGATATAGGAGAAAGGAATCACTAGTTCCTTCTCTCCAATGAGAGTGATGAAGATTGGTGCTTATTTTCTTGTATCAAAGAGGCAGTAATATGTTTATATGGGGAACATTTTATTCTGGTTTGAAAAGAGATTTAAATATGTCCTATAAGATCATGGTTCCCCGGCAGAATAAGGTATCTATTCACCTTGGTGAGCCCAAATAGCAATTAGACAATCTGGTGAAATAAATCCCCAAATCCTTTCCTCTGTGGAGATTGTTATATTCATAGTTTGCATAGACCAACAGGTAGCCTGTGGCTCTGACTACTTTTAAAAAATGAATGGTGTCAAAAAAAAAAATGAATGATGTCTACCTCATCTTACCAATCAACAGATATCATAAAATGATGAATTGCACTGTGGTAACCAGGACTGATTGTGGAAACAACTGAAATTAATGGATTAGCTATATCCCAGCTCAATGTGCTCTTCAGTGTAGGGTCTAATATAATGTCCAGAACACTGTGAACATTCCTAGTAGCATTGTTTTATAACTGAAATTGAAAATCTGAGCAGCTAGTGGGGAGGGAAAGTAGACAATATCTTTGGTAGAGTTAGATGCACCCTCACCAAGCATCTAATAAAAATAAATCCAATTCAAGTATTCATCCATTGACTTTATCCAAGATGTCAAGGTGTTGAAAGCCCCAGCTAAAAGGCCTATCCCATGAAAAACATTTTTGTATTTGCATAATATTTTCAGAGATACTCAACTCATCCTGAGCCTGAAGGGATATGCATGTTCTCTGAATATTTTATGTTGCTTTCATTTTCTACAAAGACTTGATCTAAATTGCAAGATGGAAATGGATGTGCAGTGGATGTTTGTCATGGGCAGTTAGCAGATCTTTCTGTGATGAATAAAGTAGGAAAATCCCAAATGTAACTTGTCTTATTTGAATTATAATGATCTCAAAAATGATCAATGTTTGAATTGCAGAAGGAATTTTCCTTTTCTTGTTTGTGTTCCTTCTAGACCATTCGACTTACTCTTTATAATTATAGATAATTGGATATAAAGGGATTCTTCACATTTCCTACATAGCTTTATTCCAATTTTTTTCTTTATACTTGAGTTGACGGTTAATAGGTCAGTCAATAGTATGCTTTAAGCTCCTTCTATGGTATCTTCAGATCCCACTTGTCTTTGTACTGGTGATTTATTCATTTATTCATTCAGCAAATATTCATCCAATGCTTGAGAAGTACCAGGGACTGGTGGTACCCAGAAAATTAAAGCATAGTCTCCATTCTCGATTGTGTTTCTGTTCACATCCTGTTTGGTGTTGGTACTTTAGAAGGCCATCACTTTAAAAAACAAGCTTTTCCTATGAAATGTTAATTCAATTATTCTTTTATGAATTATTTCTGAACTAGGGCTCAAATCGAGCATTAGGGGGTAACTTGAGGTATTTTTCCTTCAAATGAAATGTGAAATCAAAGTGGTTATTTATGGGGCGCCTGGGTAGCGCCTGGGTGGCTTTCTTTAAGCGGGTTAAAGCCTCTGCCTTCAGCTCAGGTCATGATCTCAGGGTCCTGGGATCGAGCCCCGCATCAGGCTCTCCGCTCCACGGGGAGTCTGCTTCCTCCTCTCTCTGCCTGCCTCTCTGCCTACTTGTGATTTCTATCTGTCAAATAAATAAATAAAATTTTTTTAAAAAGTGGTTATTTATGACCATTTAAGATTATATATTTGGCTTTGGACTAACAGTCTCTTAACAGTTCCCTTTTAGAAATTATATTTCTCTTTTCTCTAGTTCCTTGCAGATTCAATTTATGAGAAAACCTTGAATTTCTACTCTTCCCTATTGTACAGAGATGCTCCTATTGACTATTGTTATAATGTATCCATAATATCCAACATTTCAGTTATCAGTAAAGAACCCTGGTTGTATACCAATTATGATGAACTGAGTGCGTAACTCTCTGCTTGTAAGTATACTCAGTATAGTTCATTCTCCTGTCTTCAGGAACAAAATAGGAGATTTATATAACAAGTCTTCAAACACTGACATCATACCCCAGTGTAACATGGGGTATCTATTCCAGATCAATGAAAATTCTTCAACCCAGCAGTCGAGTTCCTTACTCATATTTACTCTTGACCCTATACATCCCATGTGGAAGTTAATGTGGCCTTTGCCCTTCACAACACTGTATCCATCTATAATTTAGCCCAAAATGCTTTCTTTAATTTTCTCTGCTTATTTAATTTCTTTTTTTTTTCTTTTTTTTGGTAAGACCCAGCTCTAATCTCATCTGTTCTAAGAAGTCTTTCCTTAATTATCTTATGCCACAGTGATCTTTCCCATACAGGCAATTTTCTCAGTAGTCTGACCCCACCAGCCTAGAAAAACAAAACAAAATGATAAACAACAAACTCCTTTATACTTGGTCCTTTGAAACTATTTTCTAGCTACTTTATATTCACTTTCATCTATCCATCCAACCAACCTTTCATCCGTCCATCCATCCATCCATCCATCCAACAGCCAGTGAATGCTTAGAATGTGCCAAACTTTCTGCTAGGTTCTGGCAAAGCAGGGCAAGAGAGGAATCTAGCCTATGCTCTAAAGAGTTATATAGTCTAATAGGAAACATAGAAAGTAGATATTCACACCCTTCCCCTGTCTCAGCTCCCAACTCACCCAAAAGATAGAAAACAATTCCATCAATAATAGTAACTTTTTGTGATAAAGATCCTCAGGGATGATTAAATGTATTGGGGTTTCGAAATGAACAAATTATATTCTCTCTTGTCCCATAGTCCTGAAGTTATAGAATAATAAGGGAGTTACCAAGAGCTGTTACTTTGGAGTATTAGGGGTACATGTGTGGCTTAAATTAGTTCCTCATATTATTCTGGATGGTTGTGGAAGTTGGATGGGGCTTGTTACTAAAGAAAGGGGCAGGCATAAAGGAAGGTATATATTATTAGAGTTACACATGATTTTCTTTTTATGTCAATTGGAATGAAAGAAAAAAGATATTGAGATATTCATAGAGTTCTTTGGAAACATATTATCTCAACCTGAGGGAATGATGTGGCTTGATATTGGGGAAGAGTGATAATTTGAGCTGACTCCTGAAGAATGAATAGGAGCTCACCAAGTAGGTAAGAGGAAGGGAGAGGGCTAAATGGAAGCCAATACAGGTAGACATATTATCATTAGTAGAAGCTTGATTGTTGGTGCATTAAAGTGATTGCGAATCATTGCTTATGACCTGAGAACAGGAAGCAAGTTAAAAAGTGACAGAAGAGCCAAATTAGGGAACAATTATGAAGGGCTTAAATGTTATACAAAGGATTTAGGGTATTACTTAGAAAGTCACTGAAAAATTCTGAACGCAGGTCAGTCATGAGTTTTGGAGAGATCCTCTGACAGCGGAATAGAGCATGAATTAAGAGTGAGGGCAGAGAAACCAGGTGAGATGCTCTTACAGTTATCCCATCATTTCCTGCTGAGCTGAAAGTAGGAAGGCTTGGAATAAGGACAAGGGAGTGGATTTGGAAGATAACTGGTGCTTGGTGACTTACTGGGCATGAGCATGAGGTGAAAAGGAGTGTGGGATAATTCACGGAGGTTCCTCTTAGTCCTCACAGGTCTGTGAGTGGTGCCATTATGTAAGATAGGCACTTCACAAACAGGAGCTCGTTTGGGTGATTTGGGGGCAAATAATCTTTCCCCAACTAGAATGTATTATTCTCAAGGTCAAGGACCTTCCTTTCCTTTCTTTTTTTTTCCTAGCCATTGTGTCGTACCCACAAGTTGTATTAATAATTAATTGCTGAACAGAATAAAGAAGCACAGATGAACCATTAGCATTTTACTAAGGGGCACACTGAAGCATAGGAAATAGTTAAGAGAACCACATGGACATTTGCATTAAATATGCATTACATTTACATACAATTTGAGTAAATCTGTCACAATAGTTTCATTTTTCATGTGCATTTTAAATATTCAAAATATGTTATTGATGCCTTTTAAAGGAACGTATAATCCTATAAGACAAAACTTCAGTAGCAGGTTTCAGACAAGAGGCAATCCTACTACCTATTTATTCATAACCAGATGCCCCCCGAAGGGCTATTCCCTCTTCTTCCTAATGGCTGTTTGTTACACTTGTGATTAACATAACATCAGAATTCCATAACATTGGAATCTAGCAATGATCTGGCAGAATTCACTTTCTCTTGTCTCAGACAACCTCTGTTATATACAGAAGTAGAAGTTAGTGCAGTTCGATTACTGGCAACCTACTCATGGGAGGGCTTGAAAAGAGCTTATTTTGCAAGGAGAATATAAGATTGTACCCTCCTCTCAAAACGTGGGGATCTTATTCTTTCTTCATTGTTTGAATCTCTTCAGAAGGAGCTGGGCAGCTACTGGGAGGATCTTTGCACTGAGTGGAAGGTAAAATAGATGCGTGGTTCCCAACAGCAAGTTCTCCAACTGCTTGCCAGTCTGCCTATGTTGGCATCACCCAAAGAGCTTGCCAAAAGACAGATTCACACTCCCCATCCCTGGAGATCATTTCTTGATAGAGCTGATGTAGGATTTTGACACGTGTAGTTTAAATGATCTTTAGATAGTTCTGAGGCAGCACCAGGATTGGGAATCATTAAAAATAGATGAACTCAGAGAGTTCTTCAGATTTAGTGGTTTCAGGATTCTTCTCAACACCCGCCTCCAACAGAACAGTAAAGAGAACTGGCAGTGTCTCCCACTCCTCCCGAGACCTGAGAAAGGCTCTGAGGCAGAAAAATGTCGCGGTATAATCTGGATTGTTCACGAAGCCACTGTGATTCAGAGAGGCCCATCCCAGGTTGCATAAAATCATGGACCCTGTCACCTGACCGTGGTAACCCCAGTTAGATATCTTGAGTTTGTTGAGCCAAGCTTGGGCCTTATCTCTGTCCATCCTACTGTATATACAATATACTTATACTCAGCTAATCATGTTTGAGATCTTTTCATATAACTGTCATATATTTCTTCAATTTCTTCCTACCTTGTTTTTCTCTCCTTCCTATCATTTCCTTTCTTCTGTCAATAGAAAACTAAGAGAGTATCACTTGATATGAATAGTTTATTGAGCAATAAATAAACTATTGGAAAACAGGGAAACTTTCAACAAAAAGTGATTAAGAAGCTTGACTTTCAGTAGTTACAGCTCGGTTTATAGTGTATCAATGAGTAAATACCTTGTTTTTGTTTCTGTTTTAATTTTGGTTGGTTACTAGAATCTTACATTTCTTGTCTTTGAATAAGCTTACTTGCTTGTAGTGTGTTGGCTAGGAAGCTGTGAGATCACACTGACATGAAGAAATCTTATTTTGTGTGAGGTCTTAGTCAGCATTTCAAGGAAATCAAGGCAGCTTAAGTTTTGGTTACTTAACCGTGAGTGCTTGGTCTAAGGGTATATTAAAACTGTGGCCTATGTTCTGATTTTTCTCAAATACTTCCTTAACGATGGGGAGCATAATACCGAGTTCATCATATATCTCATGTTTGGCCCACTTTCAGCTTTGATCTGTTCATGGCCTCTCTTTTACTTATATTTCCCTCCCTCTATCCCTTTTTCCTATACAGACATAATCATCCACGCTAATATGTTACATACGTATTCTTAAGTATATGTTTTTGTGTAATAAATAATGCTCTTTCTGTGGGACGTTACATAAATTACACTGTGCTACGAAGTCTCTATTTATTTTTCCCCTTTGTACAGTTTTTAAGGTCTACTCATTCCAGTGTATTTATATTTGATTTATTTTTTCTCCTAACTTCATGGCATTCTACTGGATAACTCCAACACATTTTTCTTATATTGATGACCATATAGATCAGCTTCAATTTTTTACTAAGATAAGCAGTACTGGGACAAACATTTGTGTTCAGATCCCCTCTTAGATCTTTGAACAAGTTTCTGCAGATATATGTCCAGGAGTGGCTGTGTTGGGGGCATCAGGTTTAATGAATTGCTGTAAGTGCTACCAAGCTGCTCTCCACTACACTGTGGAGTTTATACTCTTTGCAGCAATACTGAGGTTTGCCTATTTCCCACCTCCTGCCTGACACTTGAAACCATCCAGACTTAAATTTTGCCAATCTTATCGGTGCTGATTGGTGGCTCAAGCCTTCAATTTTCATTTTTCTCATTATGATGGAGTTTGAATATGTCTTCATATATTTTTTAACCATTTGAGGTTCATCCCTCATTCATTTGTCTTATGACTCCCTGTCTCTCTTACTCATTGATTTTAAAGATTTCCTTTGGTAACCAAACTATTAATCATGTGCCATTTTATATAAACCAACTGTCTTCTCTTATCTTTCTCTCTTTGTTAAATGAAAGTTTAAAAAAAATGTTGTACTCAAAACCATTCATTTTCTATTTTATAGTTTTGCTTTTTGGATCTTATTTGGGAAGTATTTCTCCATCCTAAAGACACAGAGATATTCCTGTTCTCCATTGTCAATATTGGCCTTATTTGTTTTATGTATATATATTTATTTACATATATTTTTAGTCTACGTTTATGTGTATGAATGTTTCTTAGGTCCTGCAAAATATCATGTTGGGATTTTTGTTGGGATTTTATTTAATTTATGGATAAATTTTAAGAAAAAATATCTGCATAATAGAAATTTATGCTATTTTAACCTTAATCTACTCGTTTATTCAATTGTTACTTTTTTGTAATAAAAAAGTAAAAATCAAATAAATAAATAAATAAATAAAAATAAAATAAATAAAAAAGGAGGGCAGAGGGAGAGGGAGAGAGAAAAATCTAAAGCAGGCTCCACAGTGTGGAGCCTGACATGCAGCTCAATCTCAAAACCCTGAGATTGTGACCTCAGCTGAAATCAAGAGTCAGATGCTTAACAGACTGAGCCATCAGGCACCCCTATTCAATTATTGCTTTATGTTCTTTAAGAGAGTTTTAAGATTCACTCTTTAAATGTCTTATGATTTTAGTATGTTTCTAAGTATTCAGCATGAAGTTTCTATAAGTTTCTGGGATACATTATTCTTTATATTAAGGATGTTCTCTATTTTCAGTTTTCTAAGTTTTAACTGATAGATTATATTTGCAAATAATTTTCATCATCTATTGAGATAGCTATGTCATTATTTTCCTTTGTCCAATTAATGTAATGAATTACACTGTTAGCTCACCGATGTTAAATTGTCCTTAACTTTGCGAATAAATACTTTCTAATCAGAATAAATACTGTTAACATACTCATAGATTTGTTTACCTAATAGTATTTAGAATTTATTTATGTATGTTCAAAATGTAAAAAAGGAAAGATATGGAATATATTAAATATATATTTCCATTTCTTGTACTGTTTTAAGTTTTTATTTAAATTCCAGTTAGTTGACATACAATGTTATATTAGTTTCAGATGTGAAATACAGTGATTGAGCACATCCATACATCACCCAGTGCTCATTATGACAAATGCCCTCTTTAATCCCCACCACCTATTTAATGTTTTTATTTGATCCTTTGAATTTGAATAAACCAAGTTACTATATTTTTTCCATTTTGTAAAATGCTTGTAAAATCTAAGAATTATCTGTCCCTTGAAATTTTATTAGGATTTATCTGTGAAATCACCTGGACCTAGGTTCATTTCTTACTTTGTTTTATTTGTTGATTTTTTAGGGAAGAACATCTTGATTACCATGTTATTTAATTATTTACCTATTTAAGTTTTCTATTTTTTCTTGACCTGATTTGGAAGTTTTCTACTTTTCTGTTATTATACTTTTTGTGTAGATTTGGAAATTTATTATTACGTAGTGGCCCTATAGACATTTTATTATTTTCCTCATTCTTTTGTGTCTGTTTCTCAGTTTCTATCAGTGACATTCACTCCCTCCCTCTCTGACACTCTCTTTCTCCCACCCTGATCCTCCCTCTCCCTCTCTCCTGTGTCTGTTGGCTTCTCCCTTGCTCCCCCTGGAGCTTTCTCCTTGCTAGTGTTTGTGCTCAAGTGCTCTCTCTCTCCATCTCTCTTGCCTATTTGCGAAGTTTCTCTATTTTAATTTCCTCAGAAAACCAACTTTTTGTTTTTATTCTATCTCTTTTCACTTCAGTACTTTTTGATCTTATCGTTATTTGTTCATTTTTATGTTTTTGGATTTACTAAATTCTTAAGTTTGAATGTTTAGCTTGTTTTTCAATTTATTTTTGTTTTCAAATAAAAGCACTTAAAGCTACAAATTCCTTTCTATATTACAAGTTAAGTTTAAATCATGTTTTTAATATATTCCATATCTTTCCTTTTTTTTTTTTTTTTTTTTTTTTTTGGTCTACCTATTCTGAGAAGTGTGTTTAAATCTCTAAATACAGAGTGGATTTATGTCATTCTCCTCTTAGTTCTGTTAGCTGTCATTTTATGTTTCTGGGGACTATGTGCTTCGATGCATGTATGTTATGTTTATGCTTGTTTTATCTCTAGTATGTTTTATATAATAATTCTTTTTGTTTGTAACTATATCTTTGATAGGCTCATATGTTCATTGCCATAGAATTCTTGGATCTCCAGAGTCAGGAGCCTTCATTATCCTTTTGTCCCTTCTCAGCCCTACTGCGATCACAGCTTCAAAACCAGATATTAACTAAGCCAACCAGAAAAGCACCTTTATGAATAACTCTTCCTAAGTTTTCTTCCCCTATTGTCCAGTGTTCATGTGTTTCCTAAGTCAGGGAATAAATTACATATATGTGTATGAAGAAATGAATATTGAATTGCCCCTGCTAATAAGCATCTCACTCCTCAGTTCTGAGTGGAAAAGAGGTTTTTCTCCCTCAGTGGTAAATGGCAAAAGATGCTAACACCTGAAATGTCTCATTGTTTGCAGGGGAATGTAGGGCTGGGATGAAGGATATGAAGGATAACTCAGACATATGGCATATTACTTCATTTTTTCTATACCTTTTCCAAAGGAGGTGGTGTTTTTCTCCATTTCACAAATAAAGGAAAAGGTTCCATGAGGAAACTTTATTTACTCAATGCCACAGATCCAGTAAGTGATGGAAGTAAAAGAGGGGCATAAGTCATTTTGAGTCTGAATTTCACATTTCTTTGAACAAGGCCAAACTTCCACTTTCTGTCCTATATCAAGGGAATCTGAGGTAGGGGCATCCCTTTGATCTCTGGATTTTTGAGTTTGGAAGTCAGGATGGAAAGACTCTGTTTTTACCCTTTGGTTTGTAAGTGGCTTGGGTAACTGTATACAAAGAAATATAGAGGAGATAGGATTGCCTAAAAGCCAGAATTGATGACCAGCCTAGGACCGCGTTACTGAATGCCTTTCAAGGTTTTTCTTTAAAAAAATGCAACAGAGAAATTCAAATTGTTAAAGTTAATTGCAGGATTAAATTGCCATTTGTCAATAGCAATGTAATTTGTATTATAAATTATAGGACTGTAGCTTTCAGGCATATTTTATCAATATGTTTCCAATGATTTAATAACAATATTTCTCAAAAATAAGCCAAGCCACTTTTTTCCTCTTTTTAAATGAACATGTTCAGAGGGTTTTCATCAGTGTGCTAGCCAGCTCTGCAAAATTTCTAGTAAATAAATTATCACCAGGAGGCTCAAAATCCATTACCATAAAAAAAGCCATTTTTCCCTCCCTAATCGATTGCCCACTGTGCGACTGCTAATGGGACCATACACACATGTTGTGCAGAGGGAATTCATTTTCAGGTTCTCTCTCTTTTTCAGAATTTATTTTACAAAGAATTTCTCATGAAACTCATAAATTAGTCAATGCATAAAATGAACACTTCAGCTTCCAGCAGGAGAAACGTTAAGGTTGTGCACCTAGAGAAATTTCCAAGCTGGTTCCCAAGGAAATTGAGGTTACACTAGGTGCTTTGCAAACACTGTGGCACCTGCCTGGGAGAGCCATCCCTTTTCCTGTTCCCAGAACTATAGTTTACCTGCTTACATGTCCCTGCAGGCACACTCATTTCTTATACGTGCTGATAATATTCTGTCTGACAAGTGCACTGAACAATGCTGACCTTTGAACTTGGAAGTTTTAAAGTGATCTTGGGACAGATCTATTTTACCAGGTTGTCTCTGTTGATTTCACAATCTCATCTTTTCCCTCCAATCCCACTCTTGTATCTTTCATACATGATACTGTAGTTGAATAAATCCCATTTATAGTCCTCTATAAATAGAGCCTTGGCTACCAAATCAGCCTTGCCCATGCACAGAATAGCCAATCTTAGGGACTAAAATAAGGTGAATAGTATGGAAAGGGTCGATCTCCCAAATGTATTCCAACCAAGAGCTATTAAATCTGATATTTTATTTAGAAGTTATGTCCTTTGGCCACTCCACTTGCTTTCCCTTAACAACTTAGAATACTGAAGCTAGAAGCAGACATAAGTTCAATTATTTAATCATCTTTAGTTCATAGATGGTTTGTCTATGCTCTGATAAAGGTGATAAAGGTGATGCTCTAATAAGAGGTAGAGTCTGGAATTTAGTCTAAATTTATGAATTCTTTATTTTTGAATGAAATTACTCATTTTTTCTGAGGAACATTTAAGTATTAGTAGAGTTAAGCCAGGCTAAAAAGGGGATGCCTACAAAAATGGGTGTGAGGTGAATATAAATAAGAGAAAGCAGGGCAGGGACAGGAGGACAAAAAACATTTACAGGGATTTAAGGGATGGAAAATTATAGTGGGACACATAGTAAACTTAGGCAATTTCTCTGTGTGAAGAGACTTGGCTCTGCCTATCAACGTGTGCCTTGCTTCTCTTAAAATGTTTTAACAGTTTGCTTACAATAACCTATTTTTTTTTTCTCATTTTCTCCTTAGGTAAGTTGCTGTTTCTGCTTTTAAAAACAGTATTGTCCCAGAAAAAGTCATATCTATGAGCCAGGTAACTACTATATCATGCCTTCTCTATTCTTCATCTTTGGGTAACTGCTTTTTTTTGTCTATTTTTTTTTTTCTTAGCTTGAGACTTAATTGCACAGAGTTCAGAGTTTTGTTTACTTAAGCATGTAAAGGTCTGATGGTATAATCCTTATATGAGCCAAATGGTCATTTGTAGACTGTTATACGAGGACTATAATGTTTGTTCATGTATTTAGTTTACTATCCAGTTTCTTGTGAGTTTCTCACTGGGTATTGTCTGACAGATCTCGATGAGGTCTCAAAAACCAGATGACGCTCCTTCTAACACTTAGCATACAAAATGGTGGTATTCAGATTTCACAGTGGAGTAAACCGTTTATTTCTCTGTGCGAAAGTTATACAGCTAATGTCTTAGATGTATGTTGAGTAATTGGGAATTCTTTGTATGGTTATGGTCTGGCATGTATATTTGAGAAATTCTTTTGCCTTTTCTTTGCAATTCTTTAGTTATGTTATCCTTTCTGATAGCTTCCTGTTTTATTTTACTGTTTTCATAGATGTAAGATTCAATGATAGGTAGATAGACAGACAAAGGAAGAATACCTGTGTACTTGAATGACTACTAAGGAACAAAAAGTGACTATTATTGAAATATCACAAAAAAAAATCATAAAGAGTAAGGATGGAGATTTATAAATGGTACAGATTTTTTTTTTAAAGCAATGGAGATATTTAAAATGTCCTGTGATCCTGTTCTGATGTGTCATGCCCAAAACAAACTAAAACATTCACTGCAGCTTTTCTAAGTACAAACCCCTCCAAACACATTTTGTTAACAGTGTGTGTGGATGTGAGTGTGTGAGGGTGTGTATGTGTGTTTTGAGACTGGATCGAATCAAATCAGAATTTTAAATGGTGTTAACTGAACAGTTGCCAAAATGGTTGCCCTAAAACAGGAAATACAAATGTAAATCACTGAGTCCTGAAAATAGCCACAGAGCTTTAACAGTCTGAAAATAAATAGCTGTAGTGGGATTTATGGTATTAAAGCTTTGGTCTAATTATAAACATTAATTTTCTTTAGTAGCATTGCTATAGTAACTATATAGCTAGAGGGTCTCCAGCAAGACCCAAATTATATATCTTAGAAATTCTTTCCTCAGTTATTAACACCTTGCATTATTGAAACTTTAAGGTATTTTACATTCAAATGGGCTTTCATCAACTATATAATTTGTTTTCTCTTTCAAAAAGTTTTTAACCATTTAGATAGAAAATATTTCCATGTTTAGGTTTTTCACTTTATTCCCTATTTCTCAAACTACGTCAAGTTTCCTTTGTGTTTAGGCTTTTAACGCCACAGGAGAACAGATTTTAAAATATGTATTTCATTGATATTTTCAGAAAAAAGAATCATGGTTGCTTTGGGAACTTTAACAGAAAGTTTTCTGACTCCTGTGTAATTATAATCTCAGTCTTAATGATACATTAGCATATTTTTGCATCTAATTCTATAAACAAATGCAAAACTCTATAATAACACAGTCTTGAGTGGCAAATCTGAAAGCATGGAAGTTAGGTAACCCCTAAACATGAGAAATAAGAATGAAATATATTTCTTTCTATATAGAACATATATACATGCATATGAGGAAGAATATGAGGAAGAATAACTGAAATTGTAAATGACTAACATTATTTTAAGTTGTTAAATAAACAAATATAATTACTATTCCTCTTTACATAATACTGGTGAAATTGCGCACTAAAAATAAACTTCACTGTAGACTATCTTTTTATCAGGGATGTCCAATTCAACAATTATTTAAAAAGCATCTCTTTATTACTAGGAGCTATGCTAAGTACTCAAGAATAGATAGATGTAAAAAATAAAGATGTTCCTAAGTTAACTCTTAACAGAGTGGTAGGGAAAAGCAAGGTCTATACATAAAAATAATGTAATGTGGTTTATGCATATATTATATACTGATTACATATTGTATGTATGTAATATAGCATCTAAGTATATATTATATATAGTATATATTATATAATATAGTGTGTGTATGTGTGTTTGTGTGTATATATATATATATAGTGAATAAGCAAAGTGGTGTAGGTAAAAAGAGAAAAGTAATATTTTGGACTGGAAAATTGGAGAAAACTTATGAAATGATTTCTTGTGAGCCAGGATTGGAAGATGGATAGAAATTTAAGGTAGTTTAGAATCACACTAGATCAAAAACCCCATGAGCAAAACCCAGAAGAGGAAAGGGCATTTTGGGGAAACCAGAGGAGTTCTAAAAAGAGATTGTTATGAGATGTAATTGTCCATAAAAAAGAGAGAGAGAGAGAGAAAGATTAGATGATATAATTCTTAAATTCTTAAATTCCCAGGATTAATTAGGTATTTTTGATGTATATGCCTTTAAGTTTATAAGAAACTTCATTTCATGACATTCTCCTCTTCTTGATTTAATACTTTAACCTTCATAGAAATCAATACACATTTGATAGTGAGTTAATTATCCCCACTAGAATTTAACTACTTCCACTGGTTTATAAATTCATTGATAAAGAGATTGTACAGTTGAGGAAAAAGCCATTCATCTTGGTATATCTGTTTTTAGCTAAATTCTTTTTATGTAGTTTACCTTAAGTAACATTGTTCCATTGCCTTACAAAGACTTTTTTCATTGTCATGACTTCTTATTCTACAAAACCACACCTTATGCTTTCCTCCCTGGGTTCCCAAACTATTTGACCATGTGCCCTAGACCAGAACATGGAACCTTGCAAATTCTTGCCCCACAGCAATGGTGCAAAGAACAAAAACTCTGAAATTGGCCATTGAAACACTTCACCACTACCCCACAAGTATGACTCTGAACAAGTTTTGGAATATCTCTGTGCTTCAGTTTCCTCGTGTATAAAAAACAGGGATGAAAAATAAAGCATTGTTTTGAAAATAGAAATTAATATATCTAAATAGATTGAAATACTTCTGGATCATAATAGCTGTATAAGCTATTTTCCTTGCTATTTTCCTCTTTGAATGCTAACGTATTCAAAACACAGCTTTTGTTCAAATATAGCAGAGGGTCTTTTTAAACATTAAATATAATTAAATACATATTATAATAATTCCTTGGAATTAGTTAATAAATGAAATTTATAATACATACCATATTCCTTTCTTAACAATCACTGAGCCTAAGTATATATAGAAACATTTCATTTTTTTAAAGAAACATTATTTTAAGTAGAATTATGTCTGAAGTCGTTTTCAAAGAATAGAGCTAAGCCAGAGAAATTTTAGATGCTGTACCTTATGCAGCATGTCTTTGCCTACAGCTCAGTGTTTTTTTCTTAGCTAATGTGCTGTATATTTGTTCTTCTGACCAGAAATTTGACTAAGGAGGTCAGACTTATCTTTAATTCTCTTCTGGTGCCTCTCATTTATACTTTTATTGCCATTCCTAACAAACAATCCTGTGTCACTCAGGTTTTTTAGTTTTTCATTTTGCACTGATAACTGAAAAGTATATTTGGTAATAACAGGTATTGCTGTTTTCATTTGTCTCAAGTGCTCTTTCCATTGTCATCTATTGCAGTTTAATGACCCAAACCTTGATAGTACTGTAGGATGAGCTGTGTGGTAGGCAACACTTGAGTGAAAAGGAGAGACTGATCAGCAGGCGGTGGTTCGGGGAGAGAACGCGGAGGTGGGAGTTCCTTTAGATCAAGCTTTTCCAGAAGACACAAGGACTCTAATAGGGATGTTTCCAAATTGTTTTCCTCGTTCCACTACAAATAGCAGGAAAATATTGAATAATACAGTTCACGAAAGGTTCATATATTTTATAAGCAATTTTATCAGAAGTGATGTTATTTTTCTAAATAGCATTCTTATTAGTCTTTGGATTGTGCCAGAAAACTGTGAATATGTCAAAAATTACACAATCGCTTTCACTTATAGTGCAGGGTGCACCAAATCAAATACCGAACCAGAGGTAAAGTACACAGAATGATTGTATTTGATGAAGTTCAGCTACCTTTCCCTTTACTTTGGAAAGTGAGAGAATATTCTTCAAGCAGCATTTGCTTGAAGCAGTAAAATAGCAGAATATAATTTAGAACCAAGAATAAGGGTTACCATAGAAAAGTTTTTGGTGTCAATATGGATGAGATGACCACTGGAGAAGCAGTGTAGCAAATAATAAGCATAGAATTCAATATCTTTGCCCCCCTCCCCCCGAGTTCCTAATTCAATAATGTGCAGAGGTAGAGTTTCATTATGATATTTTAAACTTGGGATTGATTCCCTCAAGGAAAATAGATATAAAAACCCTTCTAGGTTATAAAGAATTTTGTATACACACATAAAAATATTTTTTTTAGAATTTGTTATTTGAATTTAATTTAATAGTGACATTCATCAAATATTTTTTTCAATTCATGAAGTTACAGTCCTTTTAAGACTATACCCTGACTGTATTTCAAAGTGCATAGTGTGTATTTAGGTATGTATGCATGCATTTAATTACAGTGGATAGATAGATAGATGATATATAAGTCAACTCATCATTTTGCCTCAAATGCATTCCCTACATTCACCCCCGCTCTGCTCTGTATCACGGGTACCTGGCCCTACTAGAGACATTTTCCACTTGGTTTCTGTTATGGTTAGCCAATGGAAGGCACTGGTGGAAGGTTGGCAATGAGAACAAATGAGCCAGGCTATTTCTCTCCATCTTGGTGGCTCTGCATCTCTTCCACGGTTCCAGCTTTCATAGGACAGTCTCTGCTGTGATTGTGGTTTTCATTGGGTAGCCTGACTCTCCGGCCATGGTAACAACTGCTCCTCCCTTGGATTCTGGGGATGGCAATATATATCTACCCTTGCTCATCTCTCATTTATTTTATCATCTTCTGTTTCATTTTTAGCCCTTCCATCATCACCATACCTTCTTCCCTGGATTAAATTTCCTCTAGTGAACTATCTGCCATGAATTCCATTTTCTTGATTACGCTTGTACTGATTCTGTATGTTGATCTTAGACTTCGGAGGATCTGTATAAGCTCAACCCATGCCATTTCACATTTTAAATGGATATTCAGACATCATATAGGCACCAGCATGTCTACCTCACTCTCCTTAGATCTTTCTGTTATAAGGCACAACTTCACCAATGATACCTTCACATTAGCCTTGTACCTTTTCAAGAATACCCAGTAATGCTCTTGCTCTATTATGTCTCACTGCAGAAGCCAATCTAATTGGAGAATCAATTTGCTAATGTGCTTTAAGCAATTAAAGAAAAAAAAAAGTTCCAAAAGAATGTGATACTGAGAAACCAGTGGAAGTTTAAAGAATAAAAAAGGATTTGGGAAGGAAAAAAAAAAAAAAAGGATTTGGCATTATTATTATTATTATTAAACAAGAGTAAGCTTCAGTTACTCAGTAAGCTTCAGTTACCTGAAAGGTTTATGGAGCATGGATGTACTAATGGGAAATGGCCTTCTTGATGGGAAATGGCCTTCTTGATAGAAAAAGAGCATGAGAAAATGAGTATGTAATAAACATAGGGAACCATAAAGTACTGAGAGTGAGTAACACAGACATGGGTGAGCTTAAGGGAATAATGATGGCTAACCAGAAGAAAGCACTGTGAAATGTGTATAAAAGAGCTCAAAATGGCTGGTCCCCAACTTCCACTGAAAAGGTAGGCCAGTTCCGATGGACTGAAATAACTGTAATGCAGAGTGATGGGAAATTCATGGAATAAGGAGTAGGTTTCTAGTTATTGCTGAGGGGTTGGTTGATCGTTAGGTGATGAACCACACAACTGATATCAGAAAGGTAAAGTGAAGATGGCCAGAATTAACGTCTGTTGGGCCAGGTAGAATGCATTTTTGTCTAAAAACTCACCCTGAAGTATTGTACACTATCTTAAGCTCTTATGAACACCATAAGATCTAATACAGGTTTTGGAAAATAGACTCAATGGCATGTGTGAGTGTATTGAAAGGTGAACTAATGAAATTTTTTTTCAGATTTTTAACATAACATGTCCAATACATATTTTTAATTTTAGATGAAAGGCAATTTACCAATACAAAAACATCAATTTAGATACTGTGCAGTCAGTGGTAAGGATTATAGTTCTTCTTAAATAACAACTATTTGCAGTCTGATTTACCTTAAAAATATTTGTTTCTCATAAACTCTCCAACTCTTCAAGGTTTCTGATTATAAACTAACACTTGGTAGAAGTATCCTGAAAGCATTAAGTCAAGATCAGAAAGATTTGCATGAACCTGACACTTCTGATCTCTTGTGGATAATATATGAGATAAATTCAAATTTAAAATGAGCAATAAACTCAATGCATTTTCTTTTCAAGTTGCATTATAGTAAAACTAAAATTTAGAAAAGCTTATAAACTACTGTTAGTTTTTATTATGTATTTATTACTCTTTTATATCATTTTGTTTTATTTTTGTTTTCATCATGATAAGTGCACTCTTTAATCCCCATCCCCTCTTTCCCCCATCCCCTCACTCATCTCCTCTTTTGTAAACATCAGTTTGTTCTCTATAGTTGAGTGTTTCTTAGTTTGTTTCTCTCTTTTTTTCCTTTGCTCATTTGTTAAGTTTCTTAAATTCCACACGTGAGTGAGATCATATGGTATTTGTTTTTCTCTGACTGACTTATTTCTCTTAGCATTTGACTCTATAGCTCTATCCATGCTGTTGCAAATGGCAAGATCTCAATCCATTTTATGGCTGAAAAATATTCCATATTATTTTTTATATATGTCACATCTTTTTTAACCATTCTTTTATCAAGGGGCAATTGTCTTCTTCCATAATTTGGCTACTATAAATAATGTAATAAATGTAGGGATGGATATATCCCTTTGAATTAGTATGTTTGTATTTTGGGGGTAAACACCTAGTAATGCATTTCCTAGATCATAGGGTAGTTCTATTTTTAACTTTTCGAGAAATCTCCATACTGTTTTACATAGTGACTACACCAGTTTGCATTCTCACCAGTAGTACCAGAGAGTTCCTTTTTTTTTTAATATTTATTTTTGTTTTTTTTTTAAACATATAATATATTTTTATCCCCAGGAGTACAGGTCTGTGAATCGCCACTTCACAGAACAGAGAGTTCCTTTTTCTCCACATTCTCACTAACACTTGTTGTTTCTTGTGTTGTTGATTTTAGCCATTCTGACAGGTGTGAGGTGGTATCTCATTGTGGATTTGATTTGGATTTCCCTGATGCTGAGTAGTATTGAGCATTTCTTCTATATGAAAAGTCTGGGTTAGGCTCTGTTAGGGAAGGTAGAAAATAGGACGTGGCTTCTCATCTCAAAAAATTGGTTATACAGTTAAACAGTTGAGCTAGTCAATTTGCTTTATATGGTTTATAAAGCCAAATGAATCCCTGGGAAGTAATGTTTTCTGAGGCTAACACTTGTCTTAACAACTAGGGTTGCTCTTTGATTGTTCAGCTAGGAAACAGTTTGAAATCACATTTTGAAATTTGTGGAAATCACATAATATCAGGATTAAAACAAATTCTAGCAAGCTTTAGTCCAACATCTTCATTATAGCAAATGATAAAACTATAACCTAAATAAATAAAGATATGTGTTCACAGTCACTCCTCAAAGTAGTGGATGAGTCAGGAATAGAATCCATTTATCTTAATTTTAAGCACAGAAAAATAGGATTAATCATTTTACTTTTACTCATCTCAAATTCTATTGATCTGTACTTTTTATATGCTCTTATGTGGAAACTTTGATGATAATGTATCAAAAAAAAATGTATAGAAGAAAAGAAGACCCGTAAACCTAATGGTCCTTTGTTGTGGGACTTTACTGAGAAACATATATCTTCTTCAGAATTGACGATTAGAAAAAATAGGTCAAACATACTAAATTGAGAAGTATTCAGTTTTTAGGAAAGCTCAATGTAAGTAAATAATTGGTATTATATGACTATTGTGTATAGGCCTTGAGTAAATTTAAGGATAGGCAAAATATGTGACTTTGAATTATAAATAGTCATTCCATTGGCTTGAAAATCCTAGAAATTATATACTGATGAATACCATACTGGTAGAGAAATTAGGATAATAGGAAATAGAAGGGTATATCCCAAGTATCTCACCCTAATTTCCAAATGACCCCTACTTCTATATCTCCAGTTACATATCAGAGATTACCAAGTTTATATCAAAAAAATTCCATTACAATGAAGAATTAATAAATGTTAAATATTGTCATATTTACTTCTAGTTGTTTTATAAATAAAACATTACAAATTGTGTAATGCTTTTTCTGATTCCCTTTAACAATTTATTTGTAACCCCATTTGCATTTCTGTAAACCTAAATGTTGATAGTTTCTACCATTTGCTGGACATACAAGAGATGCTTAACAAGCTTCTTGATTCTAATTCAAGAGAACATATTACTTTTCTGATGCCTTTTCAAAAAATTCTATTTCTGATTTTTGTGTGATTTTTATATTTCATCTAATTTTTAATATCCAGGATTCTAAATAATATTGAGAAAGAAAATAAAATTAGAGACACTGGAAGACAAGGTATTTTTCCCATTTTGCACATTCTTACTAAATAGCTTCATTTCCCTTCGTCTCATACCTTATTATAACTATTCTTAATACAACCCTACTTGAAGATGATGATTATAATGATGATGATGATGATGACGATTATAGTTGTCATGCCTGGAATACTTCTGGGATTTTGAGGAGAAACCAGAAGAGGAGAATCAGGCCTGAACTGCTTTGGTGGTGTCTTATCCACATAAGCAACTCTTAAGTTTTGAGTTTTTCTGAAGCAAGGAAGATGTGTCCTTGTAATGAATTTCCTAAACTAATTTTAGGGATAATTAAACAGAAGAATATCAGGAATCACAGTGAACTACATATGAGAGAAGCCCCCTTAACATATTTTTGGTCATTATTGAAATAGTCAGACAAGAGTTCTGATTTTTAAGGTTACAGCAGGCAGAAAGAAAATGACACAATGACTTCTTTCTACCTTGATGTTGAAAGCTGGAAACAGTCTAGTCTCAGTTTGACATGAAATGTAGGCCAAGTTCTTGAATACAGATTGTGCCCTAGTTAAATATACTTTTTTTTTTTTTTTTTTTTTTTTTTTTTGGTCTAATGGCTACATGACATCTTCAAAGGCCAGTAAGAAGCTGGAGAGCCAGAGCAGGATAGTAACACCTGGACTAGTCTGGAATAAAAGGTCAAGTTGCACATGTGTTTACATGTATTTCTTTACCAACTCCCAAGTTAGCGTACAACTCAAGGTGTTGACAGGTCTGAAAAGGCATCTAAAGTGTGTGCATCAACAGAAACTGAGAAGAACACAAATCAAACAGAACATCCTGAAGTTCTATTATTTTAGTTTTCCTTAAATCTATGGTAACTAATTGCCTTGATTTTGTTCCTGCAGGTACTCTGTTCTGTTAACCTAATACAATGTTATTATAAAAATTAAACTTAAAACCAGGCTATAGTATTACCTTTGAGCTATCTGCCCACCCACTCACATAATGGAATTTCCTGATTTTGTCAGAACATGCTTTTATTAAGGAATCACAATGTTCTTTATAGATATTAACTCATTATTTTGTTTCGGTATCTGTCTGTGGCTCCTACAAAGTATTATTTTTCTCAGTTTTTTGGGGAGAAAGAGAAACATGGGCATATTTTCCTAAGTTTACACCAAAGAGATGAAGGCAGGGAGAAGAAAAGAATAATTATACACTCTTCCGAGATCCCCCAGAGATAACTCATTATTTCTTCCTTTGAGCTTGTCACAATCTAAAAAGATTATCCAGATCCTCTCTTAGAGCTCACCAGTGTGTGATCTCAGGTGAATGATTTTATTCTCCAGACCTCAGTTTCCTTATATGTAAAATAGTAGAAATGAGATATTCAATTAACCTTTTTGAGAGGACTGCATTAGATCCTGTTTGTAAACTGCTTCATAGCATCCCTTCTTGGTATATAGTAAGTATAATAAAATGAACGTATTTCTTAATGAATTGAATTACATTGAACCTCTTCCCAATATTTATAAGGTGTCTAATAATGAAAGTGCTATTTCTTAAAGTGGTGGATCACTTGTCACTGGCAGGGCCTAGAGAGACTGAGATCCATTGCTCATCCACATTGGAGGAGAGACCACCCATTGATGTGTACTGTTAGGTAGTTTCTGAGGTCCCTCCAACCCTACAGTCCACATAGTAGTAGGTGATGGGTCATTGTATTGAGGGATGATGAAAATTCTGGATGCTTGCTCAGCTCTTTATAGTTTGAATGTACTATTATTACATATAATTCCATTTAATCTCATAATAACCCTATGAGGAAGACAGGAGAGGTGGTGTCATTTTCTTCACTTTATATATGGTAAAGTTTCAAGCATCAGAGAAGTTATATGACTTTCTCAAGGACATGTATTTAGAAAGATGGAAAGCTAGAACTTACCCTGTTTTTCTGACTCTGTGACCTTGCACCTTGCATCATGTAGAGTCATTTATGTTTCTGTTCTTGGATGAGAACCTTTGGAATACACTTGTAAAGACTCCTCCCCTTCCTTTTCAGCATCTGTCCTTTGTGCTCTCTACATCAACTTAATTCCTCCTGCATCCACTAAGCACAATGTTGCAGTGCCCACATGTACTGGTTGTTGACCAAGAATGAGATTGAAAATTGGAAAGAACATTGCCACTCCACCCCCCAGCCTCACCTTCCTCCAAATTTTGCCCTAACATCCAAAGTAAGATGAATGCCAAGGGCAGGTAGCATCCTGTTATTCTCTGTGTAGCAATGGCATTCTGAAAGGTCATGGAGTAAGAGGAGGAGCATTTCTTGCTGTGAATTATTCTTGAGATGAAAACTGCTTTTTAATCAAAATATGTGGTTGTATAGCCATTCTGTTGGTGACTATTTGGGGTGGCTTTGACTGGGGTGGTAGCAGAAGCCAATTCTGTGAGTCTGAAAATGGGCTCCCACCCTGTTGTCATTTGCTGCCATAATGCAAGGAGGGAGGGAAAATACTGCAAGTGTTTAATAGCTAAGCAAAGTGTTTTCAGATCTGTTTCTTTTTTTTTTTTTTTCCATCAAACATGAGACATACACATGCTAGGGAATAAAATAGTTGCAATTCAGTTTAGATCACTTCAGCCATTTTTTTCATTTTTTGAGCTTAATTCATGCTGTATTTTTTCCATTTACTACAACAAATACTTTATCTGCTTTCTTAAAAATAAGGTAAACACCCTTAGCTGGTGGAGGCATTGGATGTTCTTCATTACATCTCCTAAGACAGAAGACAAAACAACAACAATAACAACAATAACCAAAACCAAAACCAAATCTAAAACAGCAACAACAAAAAAGACTTTAGGTAGATTGAGTGCTACTTACAAGCCTGACAGATGTTCAGATTTTCTTCCCATTTGCCCCGCTGGGAAGTAGAAGAAGTTAATACATCTGAGGGGGTTCTCCTCAGTCCTCTGTTTTGGCCATTCACTGTGTCCTATTGTCTTTCTCTCACATTATGCACTAAGGCAGGCAGACCTGTTGTTGCAGGAACACATTAGTTCAGTGTGTATGTGTTTGAGCAGGTTGTAAACATATCCTAAGTCAGAATGACTTGTGGAAAAGGCAACACCTAGTGAGTGGAATCATCAGCGAATTTCAAAAGGAGAGAGTTATTCCTTGTTCCATTCCATCTTTCATTTTCTTACTCAATAAACACTGGATACCATAGAGTGAATATAAAGAAAAATTATAAAACTTTGAACCCTTCTAGTAACTCTCAGCCTTTCTTGGGAGACATATAAGAAATAAAACAATGAGCTCTGTATGGTGTTTAATGGAAATTCACATGTTTTAAAGGCAAGAGGAAGTGACCCTGACTATGTCCGAGGAGAGCTGAAGGATTTCCTCAGAGGTAGAAACACTTGTAAAAAGTCTTAAAGAATGAACTCATGAGGTAGATTAAGAAAAAGGAGTCTTTCTAGACAGCAGGATATACAGATTCATAGATGTGTAAGGGCCTGTGTTTCAGGCAAGTAGTTGGTGTGAGTGTGACTAAAGCAATATATACACCTGAGAGAGTGGCAAAAAGTGTAGTTTGTGAGCTATGGAGAAGTAACCTTTAAAAGTCCTCAGATGTCTTGTGAGGGAGTTTGGATTTCAGTTGTGAAGAGAAGTGATCTGGAGAAGTTTTTAGGTTGAGACAATTTCAAAAGCTGTAACATTTGCTGAATGTGAGCAGCAGCTGGTAAATATTGCTTTCTTCAACTTCTGGGTAAGCTGAGGTTGCGACACCCTGTTTCCAGAACCTGGTTGGGATGGATATAATTCATCTGCATCACTGTGCTGAAGGAATAGACTCAACCAAATGGCAAAATGTGAAAAACACAAACAAGAATAAAAAACACCACTTCATAACATTTAAGGAAATCTTATGAGCTAGACTAAGGTTATCACAGGGGCTGGAGAAGGGAGAAACTGGAGGGGAATGCTTTGAGGAAAGAAGTGGTAGTACTTTGACCATGACTCAGTGGACCATGCAGGTTCAATGGAGATGAGTAGATGATTATTCTGAGAACTGTAAGTTGGGATACAGAAGAGAGTATTTTCCACTCTGGAAAAAAGCAGACTTGCAGGAAAACTGCAGTCGGGGAGAAACAACTTAGAATCCTACATTCAACTGAAGTTGAAGCTCACACATAGTTCAAAGTATCTAATTGTCCTTGATGTTTGTATAGCAGCCTTCATGATAAGTTTTAAATAACTTTACTTCAGTAATAATGTTAAATGGGGCTTAGATAACCCTTTCAGTTCCTTAGAATTGTGTGTAAGACAGCACTAAGGGAACAAGAGCATGGGGGCCTCTAAGTTTATGCTAAGAATAAACATAATTTATAAATAAATATTAACAATATAAGTAATGTAATGAAATATAATAAGTTTGTGTTAACCATATTACATATATTATCTCATTTAATCCTCTCAATAGTAGGAGGGAGGTAGTCTCATAATGACCATTTTATGGGAAAAAAAATCCAAGAATCAGTAAAGTGGAATGATTGCCCAGGATTCACACTATCAAGTGGAATAAACAGGATTTAGACCAAGGCTTGGTTTAAAAAAAAAAAATGAAGTGGAAGTGTGTGAGGCTAAATTGTGTATCAGTAATAACGCACAGAGCATCAGGCAGCCTATCATCATGACGCTCCCAAGTAAAAAGGCTTTTTTTTTCCCAAATTGTTTCTTTAAAAAGTCTAAATGTATTAGTCCAGAGACAGAGAGAGACAGAGAAATCAAGACGGAAGCAATGCAAGGGATTTGTTTAGTCTATAAAGACTTCAAAAATTACCATCTGATTAGAGTGTATCCCATCATTTTATCACAGGTTATAAGGAGAGTATTAATCAGTAGTTTGGAAGAGAGAGACACCCTTGAAGCAACCCATAAGGAAATAGCTCAGATGACTCTGCCAGAGCTTCTACTAATGAACGGCCTTTGCTCACTGGAGATGTCCCTAAAAGTGGCCTCCAGGCAAGTCCCATAAACATTGCCACTGACGTGCTGGTGCCAGACAGAAAAGCTAACTGTAACCTGCTGCATGAACTGTCCTCACTAAGGAGAACTGGAGGATGGTTCCTGCTGTCTCTCTGTCCATCTGTCCGGACACATAATTTTTGGCATCTTGGTTTCACTAATAGCAGAAAGTGAATTTTTTTATGGTAAACTTGTCAATGAGCTTTCAGGTATGATATCAAAATCCCTGTCTTCTTCTTCCCAGTGGTACTTTTTCAAAGACTTAGAGTGAGAAAAGATATGTGCTCTAGTATCTTGGCTTAAATCCAAGCCAGGAAATTCTGTTAGGCTTCAAAAATCAGTTTCTCCAGCGACTTCAATTAGGTAAGAAATTTTTCTTCCTTCCCTTCTTTAGGAAAGTGTAAGTGCCTGTCCTACTATCTTCCTTTGGATTCAGAGACAAAAAAAAAAAAAAAAAAAAAGCACTTGTTGAGAAATGCATTTGATAGCAAGGGGATTGAAAGATTCTGCAGAGATGTGAGGTTACTGCCATAATTCTGTGAAAATCTATAGCCCAATCCCTGGCCTTTTAGGGAAAAAATAACATGCTCTTTCTACAATCAAAGTTTCCAGTGGTGCCATTACTCCCAACACAAGGAAGTAAACACATAAATAAAATATTAGTGGTGATTATAACAGCATGTTCTATTTATTTTAAGTCTGTTATTACTTTCAGTAGCTTGAACAAGGCATCCTGAAATTCACCAAAGGCATTTGTGCATATCTTTTTCTGCAGGAAATTTGTACTCATTGACCTTAATTAAGACTTAAAGCAGTTGAACTCTATTTAGCTATATCTGAATATATCTGAATATAGAATATCTGCCTTTTGTTACCTGTAAGAAATTTATTTTTCTGACTTTCCTACCCCTGTCTTCCTTTTTTCTCACCCTTAAACAAGGATATTTGTGAAAAGAGATCTGTTTTGAGAGAAATTAGATGCGATAATGGAAAGAAGGGACGCCCAGTACCTGAGCAGGAAAGATATGCAGGAGGGAAGCAGTAATGAAGGAGGATTATGAGAAAATTAAACAGATAAATTTACAGAAACACCAAACAATCCTTTCCATGAATTTCTGTCTCTCTTCCCATTATTCTCTTTGAAGATCATGAGCCCTGTAATTCCTCTCTTCATCTTTCTTGTCCTCTACTGAATCTCCACGACTTCTAAAACAAATCAAATCAAGAATTAACCTTTTAAGCATGAAATATATCTCTTTGTTATGCCAGACATGTCCTTTGCAGATCATTCTGTGGAAGAAGTCTGGGAGATCTGCGTGACTCCAATCCTCATGTACCGACTCGACTCAGGAAGAGCTAGCAGTGGTCCCCCTCATTTAACGTGATGGCCTTTCTCTGGTTGAAATACTGTTGTCCTATAGCTGTAGGTAGGAATGGTGCTTCATATAACTTCCTCATGCACTGTACAGCAACACCACAATTATAAACCTAGCACAGTGGTAAGGTTATAGGCCCAGAGGAAAGAAAGGTAAAGCACAATTATTTGTGATTAACAAACTAATTCCATGGCCTAAAGCTACTGAATTATGCTAAAACTAAAAATCACAAGGGAAAATATCAAGGAGGCAGGGCAATCCTGGGTTCTTACGATATTTCCCATCTAGCTTCACCCAAGGCTGCTCCCCCTACGGAACTCAGAGCTGCTGGTTCCTCGCCATCTCATCACCCCTGGCCACAACAGTCATGAAAATAACAATGGCAACCATGTACTGCATGCCTAATCTATGCTAGGCAAGGGAAACTGTTCCCACTAATCCTTCCCTTAACCCTGCAGAGCTTCTCTACAGGGTTACCATTGATAGCTGGTATCATTGGACAAAGGCTTTAAATAGCATGTCCAAGGTCACAACGGGAGGGGTTGGAAGATTTAGGAATCAAACTGGGCAGCCTGACTCAAACTCTGGTCTTGCCTTAACTCAAAAGGAGAGTGCAGCCAACCCACAGGTCTTTGATATCTTCCCATTCTCTGTAAGTAGCTCTGCTCTAAATACATGTGCTTCTAGAAAAGGGGAACCTAAGGTGGGGAGGGGGGAGGGGAGGGCGCGAGTAGGATTTTCCTCTACACTGATATAGTATGTATATGTATGTGTATATACATAAAGTGACCCATTAGAAGACTGCAAATCACTGTACTAGCTAAGACTGTTTGTACCCTCTTGGGGTTGATAATGCCCCTTGAGAATGTAAGTGCTAAAGTGACAGTGGCCGAAGCTCTCCTTTTATTCAGAGCACCCAATAGTGACCACAAAGGTCACTATCCTCCTACTCACCTGGTAGATGAAATGAATTATGAGAAAATCTCATTGCTGAGCGCCCACAGTAGATGGACTTAATAAAGAAAGGTAACACTTCAGAGAATACTGAGCACTTGCAGAGTCCTCGGTTGGAAAAATCTAATCTCAGAGAAAGCAGAGCAAGCCACAATACAGTTGTATGATCAAACCGATTGCCAGACATTAATTGTTTTTGTTTTGAGGGTTTTTTTTTTTTGTAATTGTCAATTAATCTATAACTTAATAGTGGAATCCAGGATTTTATAATAAACCTTGGACTGAACGATCCAATTAAGAATATAGAGGCTCAAAGGAATGCAAACACATGACTGGATTTACTGAGAGACCAAGATGATTTTAAGCAGAGGGGCCAATTAAAATCTCCTGGAAAGTGGAAAGAGATTTAGATTTGGATTGAATTAGCCTATATTAAGCACCCACTATACACCAGGTATTGGTCTGGATATTTTTACATTCTCATATACCTAAGTTTCACAATAGCTCTCTGAGGCAGATGGACTCTCTCACCTTTTACACCTCAGGAACCTGAAACTCACCACAGATATTCAAGGACTACTTGTAGAAGATCATGCAACTGCCAAGCAGAGGATGAAAAACCAGGGTCAAACATGCTTCAATCAAAATCCCAAGTCTTATTTTGTTTTTGTTACAGTTATTCTCCACTTTATACAAAGCTGATCTATGAAAACATGCTTTTATACAAACAAGACATTGTATAAAACATCAAGTCACAAAATATTGGCATAAATGTATATTCAAGAATTCTGTCACCCTTATTTAGAAAATCTGACATTAACTTGTACTGTTGATATTTCTTAAATGGAGAACTTTAGAAAACCATACATTTTAAAGGTATCTGTGAACTGCTGACTGGCAAGGAAAGATGATTTTTTTATATTCTCTTGCCAGGCCTCTTCTATTCTCTTAATTTCTTTTTCCTTTATCTAAAACTGTCACAGATCAAAACTCAGAACAAAGGAGCAGAATATAAATTACTGTGCTTGGGTGTGGGATCTAAGCTAATAAGAATCTGTCTTAAATTGACTATAACGTGCAAAATTTGGGAAGAATAATCCTAAGCATCTCTGCTCATTGCTCATTCCATGGAGAGCAGTGCACTATGCTTGGTTTTTCTTAACTCTTCCTAACCCGACTAAACATCACAAAGAAGAGCTGATTAGAAAAGCAGAGTTGATTCATTCGGCAAATAATTAAGAAGTAACTAAGATGCACCAGGCTTTTGGTAGACTCTGGCTAGGCAGAAATATGTTTATTAGACAAGAATCACTACCCTCAAGGAGCTATAGTGTAGGTCAAATTAAACAAGAGGTCCAAATTAAACAATCAAACAAAAAAGCAAGTCCATGAATATCTACATTCATTGTGAGTTCTGTGGGGGATGAGCCCTGATTGTGGGTGGGAACTTGGCCATGAGAAAAGGAGGAAGATGCGCCAAAACCTAAAGAAACAAGTAGGCTCTGGGGAAGAATGAGCTTGACATATTTGAGGAAAAGAAAGGAGGTCAAAGTGTCTGGAGTATTGTGGGCAAAGGGAAAGCAGCCTGAGATGCTAGAGAATCCAGGAGGGCTGACTCAGGCCGACCACCGTGGGCGACCATAGAGATGGGATCCTATTTTAAGAACTATGGGGAAGCTTTAAAGAAATTTAAGCCAGAGGATAGCAGGGCCTGCTTTATATATCTAGACGCTCACTTGGGCTGAGTAAAAATGGAGAATAAGACAATATGGAAATCCGTAAATGGTCTATCATATTGTAGCATCCAGACACAATGGCTTGGTTGGCTATACCAGTAGCCAAGGCAAATGAAAACAACTCAGGGCCCGATTTTCACTAGTGTGAGGGGGCAATTCCTGACAGCTCTAGCTGGTGAGGGAGAAAATATCTAGGACCACTATAATCACTGTAATGCCCTCCTATAATTAGCAGACCCCACATTTACCAGGACAAAATTAGCATGTGACTGCCCATCTCTTAGTTCTTACTGACTGCGTGTATTCTTTGTGATTTTCTTTCCCTTAAAAGTAGCCTTAAGGGACACCTGGGTTGCTCAGTTGGTTAAGCAGCTGCCTTCGGCTCAGGTCATGATCCCAGCGTCCTGGGATCGAGTCCCACATCGGGCTCCTTGCTCATCAGGGAGCCTGCTTCTCCCTCTGCCTCTGCCTGCCATTCTGTCTGCCTGTGCTTGCTCTCTCTCCCTCTCTCTCTCTGACAAATAAATAAATAAAATCTTAAAAAAAAAAAAAGTAGCCTTAAGTGTTTCTTTGTTTGTTTGTTTTTGTTTTTTTTTTCAGGAAAAAAAAATCCTGTATGTAAATATCTAGGATAGAGTCGGAGGAGAGTTGTATAGATGTTGATTTGCCCTGTGGCTATTTTTTTATCAACACTATTCCTAAGTTATATGACAAGATGATCTTTAAATACAAAACAAAACAAGGTACTTGATTTCTCTGACCACAGAATCTTAACCTAAAGAATAAAAAATCCTGCCCTACTAAACTAGGAAAAATAATAGGAAAGATGAATGTTACAGCTTCTCCAACTGGAATATAAACACTGGTATGCTACATGTGTTTTTGCTTATTGGTGCACATAATGTGTTTGTTAATAGTTGCATTTTGCAGAACTATACTACGAAAGCAAAGGGATACAGCAGATGACGACTCTTGGGACAGAATATTTCCTGCTTCTGCTGGGGTCTCAAACTATGTACTTTCTGGGCAACAGCCCCGGGTGCACCCTTCACCCTGACCCATCTCGAACATGATAGCTTCTTCTGCATTCCACTCTAGCTAAGCTGTGGTCAAAATGGAAAACAATCTGATATGCTCCTATTTTACAGCACCAAGGGGCATTTCTACCCTACAGTGTGACTCCTGCAGGGATTCTGCACTATGGCAGAAGACTCCTAGAGCCCAGATCCTTACCCAAGAAACAGAAACGTCTACTGTTGAAGCATATCAGGGAGAGGCTGGTGAGAATGTTTTCTGAGGGCAGCTGTCTTGTGAGATGCTGTCCTCTGATCAGATTGCAGAATCAAATGGTTGTTCCATATGCCTGGGAGGCCAGTCCTGCTGCTTAGGGTTCTAGGTGGTTTGTTTTCTGCTCTTGCTTGTGTGCTCAGAGATGACAGCATCCCTTCAGCACTGGAAACGGGCCAAAAGTCAGTCAACCAGCAAGTATTTATTAAACACTCTAGGGTGCATTGCCCTCTTGAGGCCTGGTCTGGTTGCAGCTTCTGTACTTTTCTGTGAGCCATACTTTTCCTGACAAGACTTAGCTTAGGGAATTTTTCCATTTTGAATGCAAATGTTTATGGGTTAAAAGCTTATTTAAGTGTCCCCCGGGTAGGTTGGGTGGAGACCAGCATTGCCTTCTTGTCACACATACTCTATCGAGAGCCAGTTAAAGACCGGAAAAATTGCTTGAGGAAGCATATGGAAATTTAAGAGGTAGAAAGCAATCAAGGAAACATTTTCTGAGAATAGTGTTAAAATCATGATTGGGAATAGAAATAAATATGAATCAGTCTCTTTTCCCTTATAAAATCATCAATATAATTTTGTGACTATCTGGGATGGTTTGGGGGGTGGGTGGGATAAATTACCATGTTAAGAGTCACATGTTTTATATTTTTTTCAAATGTCATGGAATTGTTCTTCTCACAGTGAGTGGATCTAGCCGATGCCTGACATCTGAAGTATCCTAGGAATGAAAAAGACTGAAAATTAAAACAAACAAACAAACAAACAACTGCTTAAGAGTCCACGGTGATATTGGCAGGACACGCCTTCCTGAACCACTAATCTTGTGGATTTAGGGCTGATGGCTGAATGTCACAGTGCATTGCCCCTTGGAGACAGAGAGCTCCCTGGCACTGCCAATACGAGTAGAGAGGAGATGACATTTCTTGGCAAAGATACTGATCTGAGGTGCTATAACACTAGGGTCTTCCTAGCTCAAAGGAGAGAGTGTATTCCATGATTGACTGGGTAAGCACATGTGTGTGTGCATGCGCACACATGTGTATACATGGGGGTATGTGTTTCATGGTAGCTGAAAAGAGTCCGAGTAGACGTCTAACTAAAAATTCTGCATAGGCAAAGAAATGCTGGCAAAGATGTTCCTCCATTGACTTGATTCAGTTTTATTCAATGGTCCCCATGTTTTTCCTTAATGTTAAAGTTGCCTGCAAAGTATTTATAGGATATGTACATGTCTCTCATATTTACTTTCTCTTCCATTTATTGAGATCCACATACTTAAGAATTTTTACCTCAACATCTGTTGTTGTCTCTCAGTGCCTGATGCTTTAGCTCAGCTCTTGTAGTTTCTTATCTAGACAATTTTAATAGCCTTCCAACTAATTTCCTTACCACCTGTGTCGCCTCTCTGCACCTTATCCTTCTACTGCTGCCCAAGTGATTATTCTAAGTCCCAGATCTTGTTGAATTACTTTCTGCTTAAAATCACTAAATGGTTCCTAATAGCTTTAGCTATTATCTAATAGCTAACAATAATATCCTTTGTCAAGCCTGACCCATGTAGTAAGATGTTATGCTAGACATTTTCACAGGAATTCATGTGTTGAAACCCACCATTTCCTTGTTTTAGAAGCTAGAACTAATTTGCAAACTTCAAAATAAGGAGTGAGTGGTAAGATTCAGAATACCAGGAGACAAAAAGCAATCGAATGGTGTTTTAGCACCTTTACTTTCAATCCAAAACAATATTAAATAATATCAATACATTACCCATGTCATTTACCTATGTCATTTACCACATATCTGAGTCTATGTATGGGATGAATTCCCAAGGGGAATTGCTCAATAAAAGGGTTTGTGTGATTTTACAGATCAAAACCATATGCCCAGATTACCTTCCCTAGAGGTGTCCAATTTATATTCACACCAGCCATGTGCAAGTACCTTTTCACTCCTCTCCTGGTGTACATAAACTACTTGATTTTTACCTCTCTGACAAATGAAAAATAGCATCACCTTATAGTTTTAACTTGTTTTTTCTCATTACCTGAGGGAGGTTGTATAAAAAGGGAACTGGGCCAATGATCTCCCTGCACAGTTGTGAGAGAGGTGCTGCTATTTTTTAACTTTTTGTACAGAGTTAACTGAGTCAAGACACTCTGTAGCTTAATTCTTTAATCTGTTTCATTAATTAATGAAGAACTTCTAATGCTTATCTGTTGTATTCAGAATTGTATTCAATACTGAATGATGTGGGCTTCAATATTCCCCACCTCTATATCATGACACTTGCTGCCCTATCTGAAATGGCCCCCATTTCCCAATCAGTTAATTCCTCCAAATCCCTGTGTGAGCATCATTTTCTCCAGGAAGACTTCCCTGAGTTGCATCCTTCTCCTCCATGTCCCGCACAAAACCCTTTTCTGGCCTCGAGTCCACCCCTTAGTACCCTGCATTATAGTCTTGTTTTACTGTAAGATCCTTGGAGGCAAGACTACCTATTATATGGCTCTGTTTCCCAGATACTTGGCCCAAGGTCGCGCACATAATAAATGTTAATTATGTGTTTGTAGAATCAACTAAAAAAACAGATGAGAAACTAATTGAAAGTTCAAAGAATGAAAAATAAAACATATATTTTGAGTATTAATTTTTCCCCTCAAGATGATGCAGCACTACTTAATTGTGAACACAATTTTATTCTCTCAGAGACTTTACACTTTTTAGAACCTGCCACTTAAGGTAGTCTGGCTTATTCTTTATGTGAACAGAAGACAGAGAAAAGGTCTTATATCTCAAGACTTTTCAGTTGTCTTAGGGACTTGAGGAGCCCTCTGAAGGGATCTGAAAGAGGGTGGATTTGGCGGACGCTACTTCTCCTCTACACCCCCCATCGCCTCATACTCACCTCATCTCTTTAAACGAAGTGTCATCTGTTTTTAATCTTGGATTCCTGTGTAAGCTTTTTTTAATAGAAAGAGTTATGTGTTTCTAAGATGTTTAATAGTATTTAGAAGCGAAGAAAGCCCAGGTCTTTAAAATAGATGAAATTTAGGGGTGCCTGGGTATTTCAGTGGGTTAAAACCTCCCCCTTCAGCTCAGGTCATGATCTCAGGGTCCTGGGATTGAGCCCCACGTCAGGCTCTCTGCTCAGCAGGGAGCCTGCTTCTCCCTCTCTCTCTCTCTGCCTGCCTTTCTGCCTACTTGTGATTTCTGTCTGTCAAATAAATAAATAAAATCTTAAAAATAAATAAATAAATAAATAAATAAATAAAATAGGAAACTTGCATTGTGGTTCTGCCTCAGTCTTTGGCTAGCTTTGTGGCCACACCAGCCATTCATCTGAGGCTTAGCATCCTAATCTGTGAGCTGAATCCTTTGGGCTAGATGAGGCCAAAGTCCTTTGTAGCTCTAGAACAATGTGTCTGTTTATAACATGTAGTATACTTAAAGATCTAAACCTTCTCTTGTTTTGAATGCTGTAGTGAAAACTTTCTTTTTTTATTTACCACTTTGATTGTGAAACCCTAAAGTGTCTCCATCTTTTAAAACACCATTAGTTTCCAGTGCTTCATATAGTAAGAATTGTTTTTTGTGTGTGTGTGTTTGTTTTGTCTTTTGTCCTCACCTTCAAAACCCATAACAGGGGAACAGAGGACTCTGTACCAAGCAACACCTTGTATATCCTTATATCCTTGGTCCTCTTGTTTGCCTGTTCATCACACTGGTATTCAGTCACTCATATTTCCTTTTTTTTTTTTTTCTTTTACTTGCTTCGCTAGGCCTGGAAATTCTTTGCTTTTACTTCATTTATTTGTTTTTATTTTAAAACACGCAATTATTTAGACATGGTCCATGAAATCAGCTCCATCTGACTAGTTAAAGGACAATGTGTATCACTTCATTTTTGTTTTACTCATAGGTTAAAACACCCTATGATGATAGACATCCTTAATATATACATATAAAAAATCTACTGTTAGTGTTTACTTTTTATGGAAAAGTCTCTTTATTGCTTAGGTCATGATCATAAATCACAAGCTCCTTGAGGACTAAACTTATATCTGTTATAACTACCACATAAAACACACATAAAACACTTATGTGAATGTGTGCATTTATAGATTTCTGTGTCTATAAGGACTCAGATGTTAACTACAAGGGGTAGAAGATTCCTTGTTTGGAATCAGGGATACTTTGAAAGTAAAATTCAATTCAGAAATTATTCTCAAATATAGGTTTCTTTGTTCTTTTCTATTATATCTCTTCCCCTGTAAAGGAAGACCATCCATAATTTTGTGCATATCAGTAATGTATTTTCAAAGAAGTTCCCTCTACACAGTGATAATATCCTAGAAAGGAGAAGTAGTTTGTGGACTAGAAGGAAAACCCACTTCTGCCATTTCCTTTGTTCATCTGTCATTGTTAAGAAAAAAAAAAAAATCTGTCTCAAGGACACTTTTCACTACTCCTTCTCCAAATTTTAATCTTTTTGCTATATTTGAAAAACACTGACCAAGTTCTGAAACAGTCCTCGATGGCCAAGTCTCTGATGTGGCATGTCCCTATTAATAAGTCAGGGTGGTCCCAAGAGGCAGGCTGACTTCCTCTCTGGGGGCTCAGGTACTTCTACAGTGGTTCAAGTAGCTCTTCATCTGTCCCCCACCTCCATCTAATGAGCTGGCTCCTCTCTTTATCTGGGACACCTCAAAGGCTTCACTTCCCCTGGGCCATTGTGGGGAATGACTTTTTTTGCTATCATTTTTTCCAATGAGGGTAACACCTTTACCTCCTGTGGGGCAAATTACTCTCTGAACTGCAGTGTCTGTCAGTTTCTATGGCTCCCTTTCTCCATCTCCGAGAGCAGTAGCTTTTCCTTAGTCACTGGGATCCATACTGTGTGTCACCACCTCTTATAAAGCCAAGAATTCCTCCTCTTGTCTTACTACTCACCAGCAGGTCAAATTTCTGTCCTGGAAAATTTCAGTAGCACATCAGCTGTGAGTAGGCTAGACAACATAGTCTAGCAATGTAGTGAAAAGAAACTTTTTCAGTAGGAAATTCCCCCCATTAGTCATTTAGTCCTAAGAGGTTAGCCCAACACAAAATGACCTAGCACAATAAATAAACACCCAGAGCACTGTATACTCACCCATGGCATTCTTCTACCCTGCTGGCACTGTATCACCAATAGATGGAATGAGCCCTAAGGTCCTGGGCTCAACACACTGAATGCTGCATGGAGCAACAGGAGGCAGAACTTTGGTAACCCTGCTTCCCACTCACACCATCCTTTCACTGTTCTCATGTGAGGGAGCCCTCTGATTTTATGGCTTAATTTATTCTACAAGTTTCTTTTCATTGATAAATCAGAAAAGGCAATACTATTCTACATACATTTCCTAAGTAACAGTATTAACTGAGCCGGATTCTTAATGCCATTATGTGGGTCTGCAGAGTTCTGATTGCAAAGTTAGTGTGAAGTGTGGAGGAGAGGTGGGCAGAAAAGAAGGAGGGGGAAGAAAATGGAGAGAGACAGACAAGAGATGCATGCCCATACCATACACACATACAGACCTGTGTCACTAGAGACCTTTGGAAAGCCCAGGGAGTATGGAGACAGAGGTATCACTAGGAAATGATTTGGATTATAATACTGCCACTTGTTTGAAATGTGTTTGCATAGAGACAAAACAGGAAACAGGAAGAAAAATAAAATTACTTATTATACTTTCTTACCTGTTATGGATGGGAGATTGGCCTATGTCACAGACACAGGTTTTAGTATTAATTTGTTTTGTGTGTTTTCCTTTTCTTTATAGTGTTCAATTGACTTACTTTAGTCTGCTTCAAGAAGCCCTCATATTATAGGTAGTTCATCTGCTGTGGGATTGAGCCCTACTCCCTTCATCCTGGGTGCCATGTTTTATTTTGCCCAAATTGTGATCAAGACAAAACTCAGGAAGACTTTCTCTGTTTGATGCATAATCAAACTGAATTTGTCTCTGGCTATTGCACTTACTCACATACATCTCTCCACATTTCTTATGGACCAAAAACAACCTATGAGATGTTGTTTGATCCATGCAAGCCAACGTTTAAAAGTGCTTTTCCAATATTCACTGTGACCCTGAGGGTCCCAACCGGCCTGTGTATGGTAAATTCTTAAGATTCTGAGGTTCATATTACCTGTAGGCAGTGAAGTATCAAAGTTTTTTCCTTTTCAAATCAGAAAACTCCCAGAAGCTCCTCATTACTAATATTTAGTTGAGGTTTTAAGATGTTAATTACAAACAAAAGCACATATAAATCAAAATTTGGGTCTCTATATCACTCTAATCATAATAGTACAATTTTAATTCTTAATATTCAAAGCACTTAGATGGAAGTTAGCAAGTCACTCTACAAATTATTTTCTATCCTAATCACCCCTTCACCTTCCGCAAAGAATTGTGAACCTAACAGCAAACATATATTGAAGGCAAATAAAATTGGGGAACTTATCACTTGAGTTAATACTTAAAATTACATGCAAAAGACAGTTGGTTCTCATTATTTGCATTTCTTATATTCTATAAAATTGCCATGAACAACGAATTAGCAAATACTGAACTATCACTCATGGGGTAAATATAAGATTAGGTTCCTACAAGCCTTAAGTCACAAGAGTTACATCAAATGATGAATACATAAATTCATTTTATGTGTGTTTCTGTTTAAAGACCCTTTGTTAAATATATGCTGTTGATTCGCTAACGCTAAACTTACACCAGCAGCGCTATAACTCATGCATGAATGAAGTTTATCTAACTCATATTCCGAAGGCAGGTCACACCTACATGCACTTAAAAACAATAGCTGATCCTTCAGCACTACACTTGGGGGCCATTGTAAACAGCAAAATCACCAACAAAAAAACACAAAAAAAGTGAAAAATGCTGCACTAAGCAGACTACAAAAAAGACTTTTGTTTATAGGATGAGTGCTGAATCAAAAAAGGCAACTCAGCTGGGAACACACATGTGTGTTGGTCATCTCAAATTTTTCACTGTTCTGCACATGTCTACAAATGATCATAAAAGCAGTGTGTGTTGAGTTGGGGATAACAAATAAATTCCAATGAGTAGGCCAATTCACAAATAATGGACTCCCCAAATAATGAGGATCAACTGTAACCTACAATTGAGACTGGAGACAGTGCAGACTCCTAGCGAATAGACAGTACCCACCCAAAGACCTCCATGATCTGGTCAATCTCCTTCATCTTCCAGAAAACCCTTTCCGGGAACAGGGGCTTCTCCAGATAGCTCTGGGCTAATAAATAAAATTCTTCAAGTACTACGGGTAGCATCATTCTGTAGATGCTTTTGATTCAACCCAGTTCTTATAACATTCATCTTTCAGCTTTTTCAGATTCTCTTTTTTTCTTACTTAACTGTCTAAAATTTTGCTTATCATTGCATTTCAGACATTGCTTATTTCTGTCTTACACCTGCTTTTCCTTCCTATCTGAAATAATCAATAACTACTTTATCCTTTACGGCTCTCTAGAAGGGTGCCCTTCCCAGCCACCTGAGCCAAATACAGAGCTTCACTTCTTCTCAAGGTATTTTAAAGTGAAAAATATATTACAAGTACACACACACAGACACACATTCACACCTTATAAGCATTTATGCACCTATCTACATATGTACATAATGAAGAAGGGAGTTATATTTATAATAAATAGCTGTGAGATTTGAATTTCCTAAAATATTTCATTTTAAAATAAGAAAACATAGAATCTAGGCTGTGTAATGTAAGTTCTTTTTCCTCATGTTAGTAGCTGAAATTGATGTTTAAAAATCAAGGACACTAAAAAAGACGATAGACTAGAGTTCTATCCAATAGTTCTTGGATAAAGTGCAGAATTCTTCCTGACTCTGCTGAATAGGACTCCAGAGAAGGCAGAGAGAACAGAGAGGAAAAATTAGATAGGTATCTCACTGATATTTCTTTAAGAATAGTGACTCATTTTTTTTTTTTCTCAAAAGATGGAATTGTTTCATTAAACTTGTCTATGTTTTCCAGTAGCTGCATGGCTTAAGGGGACTTTTATAAAGATCTCAGATATCCTGATACAATTCTTTTCATACTTTTAACCTCTCCTGATATTTCTCCTGAGTGACCTGAACAAAATAAATGTCACTTTCTTGATGTCACTGGTCTTATTAAACTCTGCCTCTCATACATCTGCTGCTTGGAATTCTAGGTCTTATGCCACCTAGTCAGGGTTATTTCCTCTAACAGAGCAGTTCTCAAACCTGAGCAAGCATCAAGATCACTTGAGAAGGTTGTTAAAATGCAGATTCCCAGGCCCCAATCCCCAATTTTCTGATAAGTCTTCTGGAGTGGGACCTGAGAATTTGCATTTGTGATGATTTCCAGGTTCTGCTGATGTTGCTGGCCCAGAAACACCACACTTAAAGAACCATTGACCCTAATACACCCTGTTCACGCAGATGTTTTGGTGCCTACCAGATTGTAAATACTCAATAAATGCTTGCTGTATATTAGTTCATGTTTCCTACTATCCAATAAATATGCTATTTTCAATCCTGTCTTTGTTTAGTTGCCCACTCATTATAAATAGCCTGTTTTCACCAAATATTTGACTGCTGGGTGGCATCCATCAGGATCCATCACAATCAATTTTCTTAAAAACTTTGAAGTCATCACTAACTCTTTCTTCCTTGAGTACACATTGATTTGTACCACTTGTTCAACTTTTTAATTATATATTGGCATAAATGTGTCCTAGTTTGCGTACTTGGTAAAATAAATTTTTTCATCTCAATGAGGAGGTTGAGGTCCCATCTGGCATCTGTTTTATCCTGTCACAGGGTCCAAAAGAATATTGAATGGACAGCATGGATTCTTTGCTCTTAGGGGTGGCAATATGCATTTACTTTGATGTTTGTAAAGAAACTGGTAAAAGTATGTATCTGTCTAATGAGAAAATAGAGGGTGAGAGTGAGAAAACATTCAATGGCTCTTAAAGTACCCAAGGAAGACTTAAAAAAAAAAAAAAAACTTCAAAAATCAAATCTCCTGTCAAATTAAAATCTGCTTTTTACTTTTTTCTTATTGTAAAGTTTGAGTGTTTTGAATCTCAAATCCTACTGCATAACTGAACCTCTTGTCTTCATTGTAAATATTAAGCATACATATATACTGCATGCAATGTAACACTAGTGATACACATGTATATATGACTTCAGTGTTTTAGAGGCTCTGTTTGCTTCCCTTGAGTTCTATATCTGGGTCTCACTATCAAAAGCAAGCAAAGGGTGTGGAAAAAGGCAATTCAAGGAGGCAACTATTACTGCTTCCATGACTAAGGATTGAAGTATGTACTGTTAGGATTCATGGACACCAAGCAGTATTTTATAAAGTTCTCCACATTTTTTTTTTTTTCAAGAATACTGGGAGTTTCTAGTGAAGAGACTTCTCAAGCTTTTTCTCCTGTTTTGAACCCTCTCCTTTCAAAGGAGCCACATAGGAGTGCCTGGGTCGTTCAGTCGGTTAAGCATCTGGCTTCTGCTCAGGTCATAATCCTGGAGTCTGAGCCCTGCATCAGGCTCCCCGCTGAGCAGGGAGTATGCTTCTCCTTCTGATCCCCACCCCATGTTCTCTCTCTCTCTCTCATATACACACTCTGTCTCAAATAAATAAATAAAATCTTAGAAAACAAAAACAAAATAGCCACATAATTACCCTTTGAATTAAGCAATTGCTCTTCAGCAAAGTACTAACTCCTATGCATTTTTAAAAATTTTTATGGTGTTATGTTATTCACCATACAATATATCATTAATTTTTGATGTAGTGTTCCAAGAATCATTGTTTACATATAACACCCAGTGCTCCATGCAATATGTGCCCTCCTTAAGACCCACCACCAGTCTCACCCATTCCCCTACCCCCTACCCTCTAAAACTCTCAAATTTGTTTCTTAGAGTCCACAGTCTCTTGTGGTTTGTCTCCCCCTCCAATTTCCCCCCACCTTTCACTTTTCCTTTCCTTCTCCCAAAGTCCTCCATGTTATTCCTTATGTTCCACAAGTAAGTGAAACCGTGTGATAATTGACTCTGCTTGACTTATTTTGCTCAGCATAATCTCCTCCACTTCCTTCTATGTTGATGCAAAAGTTGGGTATTCATCCTTTCTAATGACTGAGTAATATTCCATTGTATATATGGACCACATCTTCTTTATCTGTCTGTTGAAGGGCATTTTGGCTCTTTCCTATGCATTTAGATAGCTGACTGGTAGTAAATTTGACATAGAAAGGAATTACTTAAACAGGATTAAGCTTAACAGGTATCTCTCTAGAAAGTAACTTTGGTTTAGCAGAAACTGTAAATTAATTCATTTATTAACTCATTTAGTAAACATTTACTGAGTGCCTATTGGTGCTGGGCATTGTATTAAATGTTTTGGAGGATAAAAAGATAGATCATATACGGATTCTACTTTTAGTCACCTTAGAGTTGGTAGAAAATATATGTTCATAAAGGCCTTCATTTTAAGTCATAGAGAAGCGTCATAAGAGGGCTAGATGTGATTCATGTTGAAAGAGTTCAGGGTCTCTAGAGGACTTCAGGGAAACTTGACAACAGAAACTATATTTAGTTTCGGTCAGCAAGGAGGCCCATAGATGTGTGGAGGTAGGGAGATGAACTACCTTTACTAAACCTGGTCACTCTCTATCCCAGTGGAATTCTAGAGAGATGGATCTGCCCAGGGGTCAAGTGAAAGGATATGAATGTGAAAACCCCCTGATTCAGATTTCCTGGAGTTTAAGGGGCAGCAGGAAGAAGATAGGAAGAGCTGGCTGGTGCAGTTCAAAGAGGGCTGTCAACATTAGGCCAGGGACAATGGGGATATGCTATGTATGATGGGAGGGGGTAAGTGAAATGTATCCATTTGTGCTTTAACGAGATTCCTCTAGCAATAGAGTATAAATGGAATTGTCTATAATATCACTTCTGGTTTCACACCCATGATTTTGATTAATCAGTCTCTTTATGGACCTTTTCCCCTTCTGGATCTTGAGACTTGCAGGGATTTCTTGGAGAGTGTTGCTTCTCTCAGTAAGAGAGGGTCCAAGAATCCATGACCACCTTACCAAATGGATTTTTCTAGATGATTACGAAGTAGATTGAATAGACAAACCTCCTGAAAGAAATAGATGAACCTCCTGTGACTCACTTGTATGTATACTTTATGACTCAAGGGGTATACTATGGACTTTCAAAAAGCACTGAAAGAGAAAAATCAAACACATCGTTTCCAATAGCAGAGGTGATTTTCATCAAGCCCACGTTGATCCAGATTGTAGTCTGGAACTGAACTTGAGAATCAAGGAGGAAGACAGACATACACTAGGTAAATACTGACATCCTACAAGTGACCTTTAACTCTCTTGTAGGGAGAATCCAGCAAATACATTTTTAGGTGTTTTACATTATAAAGGTATTAGTGAGATCTAACAAGTTGCTGTTTTCACTTTATATTATTGAATTATGAATGGCCAGGGTATTCATTCAAAGTGAGAAAACTTATGTCCTCCTAGAAAACACTATGATTTTCCTTTCAATGTTATTTTTGTACCTAAGGTAAGATGAGAAATTAATCACAATACTAATACAGTTGCTATCAATGTATTACTGGACTGAGGAACTCAAAATCAGCATTCTAGTTTTGCTTTGTTTTGTTTTATAATTGATGCAGAGTTGTGGAAGTTAGGTAGGTATTAAAAATTATGGAAAATAAATGTGCATTAAACCTGCCCACACACACTAAGAAAATGGGAAGTTATCCCGTTTGTTCTATAAACCTAATACACCTCAGAGAACAAAAGTTCTTGAGTCTTATTCATGAAATACCATTTTTTCCATGCTTCTCAAAACTCTTTGGGGCTGCTCTGTGTTGCAGCATTTAGATTTTCTTGCCCACTCTCCCCAGCCTCCAGACCAGCTTTTTATACCAGTGCCCCCTCCCTGCAGATGGCTTAGTGGACTCCTTTTTTCCAAAGGCTTTAGGAGGGCTGCATCTGCAAAAGCAGGTCAATCGCGCCCTCAGCTGGCCAGAGAAGTAGTTACATTTTGAGAATCCCTGAGCTTGAGCATAGCAGGCAGGGAGGCCACAGGTGAGAATCCGTTTTGAGATATGAAGATATGCCTTCTTGTGAATTCTAAAATTTAGCAGCTTCCCAAGGCACACTCATTATTGTAGATATTATTACCCTTTCCATGGTATTTCTGGAATTATCAAGGAAGAAATGACAAGTACACGCTGAGCTCCCCAAGGAATACAATTTATCACGGGCATTTTCCAGACTGCTAGTCAACAGAGGTTTAAGTTCTTAATAGGCACGTTGCAGGCCCATGATAAAAATCTCTGGGAAGGATAAGTGAGCGACGCAGCTATTTCTCATTTGTCTCTCTAATTCACCTGTCTGCTTTTTTTGGGGTGGGGGGCAGCATTAAACTGATTTAGTACTTTCTAAATCTAAAGACAGAATTAAGCATTTGATGCTTGCTGCTGTCCACCGGCTGGATGGAAAGAAAGGAAATCATCTCCCACTACCCAAGAGGGATGCTAAGCGTGCTGACCATGGATAAGAAGGGTGGGGATTCTCCCTGCAGCCTAAGACACCCCAAGCAAGCAATCCCACCCCTTCTACCGAGGAGAGCAGCGTATTCCCGAGAGGACTAGAATGTGCAATGACAGTGGTAGCAACCAGATCTCTACCCGTGGCCTCAGGCTGCTTTGGAAAGGGAATCATGGACACATTCTTGATGGGCCCACGGGGTGTAACTGGGCTGTCATTAAGAGCAGCCAGATATTCATAGTCTCAAATACTCACATCATGTAGTATGTCATTTGCTATTTTTGTTTTCCGAAAGCCATTCACAATTTTAGCTTTCAAATGTTGCGCTTTATACCTTAATTCAAACTGCTAAATTTTGATGCCTACAGTGTCTTCAACTAATTTAGGCAAAAATCTAGTGACCAAAGGGGAAATGTGGTGGTAGAGAGAGGTCCCCAATTAGAGATGTTTCCCTAGCAAGACAAATACTTAAATTGGCATTCTGTAATTGGTCCTGAGGCTTTGATAACAAGCACTTTGTCAGAAATCTCTGAAGAGTTAGTACCACCAACCCTGACCTCAGCTCAGACTCACCACTACCGCCTGGTCTTTTTTTTTTTTTTTTTTCTTCTCCTTTTAATTGACCTTCTGTTACCTGAAATTCAACACTTTAAAAATGAAAATAAACATTTAAAAAATGAACAACATAGCCTTGCCCCTTATCCCTCCTCATCTTCCTAGCAAATTAACTTTGCCTGCTGACTTACCTTTTCCCTCTGTGATGGCATCATTTTCTCCCATTCATTTTTCACTACTCCCTTCTTGCGTCCTTTTCCACATACTATATCAGTATGCTACATTGACTCTTCTCAAATTTTATTCCTTTCGTTGTTCTTCCATTCATATCCCACATCCCCCCCACCCCCTGAAATCCCATCCAGATTCAACTAGGTGTGCAACAGCAATGCAGCTCAGTTTCCAGCTCGGGTCCCTGCATCCTAGCTGGATGCTCACTCCGTACTGAAAGAGAGCCAGTACTCTTGAGGCGGCTTCCAGTGAGTCCCAGATTTGTAACTCTGGTCTTTGCCGCCAAAGTTCCTACACCATGATCTCGTGTGAGCCTGTCTCTCATGTAGGTTCTGTGTTCCCTGGTTTCCAGACTTTTGCCATGCATTTCTCTCTACCACAAATGCCCTCCCTTTCCTTTCATTGACTGAAACTGTATCCCTCTTTCAAGAATGAGCTCACGTCCTACCTCTTTTCTGATATCTTCCCTGAATACCATACCATGCCAAGAAAGAGATCTCATGCTCACCTCATCTAGCCTTCCAGACAAAGAAAAAAACAAACAAACAAACAAACCACACCACACATATGGTACATGTTATCCCTTGAGCCTAACCCTCATTTATTTTCCTAGGTTTTATGCTATTTGAGGTCAGAAGAAATGACTCATTCATCTTTATATTCCATCAACATCTAAACATTGAATGTTCTATAAATCTGAAATAACTATTTCTGTTAGTAATTTGAACATTTTTTAAGGAGAAAAATGCACTCAGAAAGAAAATGCTAGGGGTGCCTGGGTGGCTCAGTCCGTTAAGCATCTGCCTTCGGCTCAGGTCATGATCCCGGCATCCTGGGATTGAGCCGCACAGCAGGCTTCCTGCTCAGCGGGGAATCTGCTTCTCCCTCACCCTGCTCTTGTGCTCTCACTCTCTCTCTCTCCTACCTTCTCCCTCTTAAATAAATAAAATGTTTTTTTAAAAATAAAAAGAAGAAAGAAAATGCTATACATTGATATTTCCCTTCTGAAAATCAAGAGTTTTAAGTAAATACTTTGCTAAAAGAAAACCTTACAATCATGTTATACAGAAACAGGTTTTAAAGAGTGACTTAACACAATTCATTAGAGTGATTGCTTCAGTGAACAGGTTAAAATCAAACACAATTTGATTAATAAATATTGATCACTTATATGTAAACAGGTACTTTTTAAAATAATAATTGGAATTTTCTTTCCTTGATTGTTTTTCAACTTGCATTCTAAAACTCAGTAAGAGTAACCAGGTAAGGGGCACCTGGGTGGCTCAGTGGGTTAAGCCTCTGCCTTCAGCTCAGGTCATGATCTCAGGTCCTGGGATGGAGCCCTGCATGGGGCTCTCTGCTTTCAGCGGGGAGCCTGCTTCCTCCTCTCTCTGTGGGCCTCTCTGCCTACTTCTGATCTCTCTCTCTCTCTGTCAAATAAATAAATAAATAAATAAGAGTAACCAGGTAAGTTTAGCAATCCCTTTCTTTATAAATACTTTACCTAGCCCATATCCAAATACATATTTTGAAACAGTGTGTAAAAAAATAATGAAATTCTTCTGTATTGCTTATCCCACCTAAGCTGGGGTCTCCTTGGTACATCCGAATAGAATTCTGGTGAGATACTTGTCATTCACTAAATATTTACTGAACAACCATACATGTCTGGCACTAGTTAGCAAAATAGACAAGGTCCTTGTCCTCATTTTAAGCTTTATGATAGGAATATGCTTATTTCATTTTCTGTCAGAAATATCATTTTAAGAATCTAAATAATTATGTAAGAAAAAAATTGAGGAATATGAGCTAATTAGCAACATTTCCCTCCTCTACCTACTTCCTTCTAACTTAAAAAATGACCAAGAACATATAATGAAGATTGAGTTTTATTTTTGCTTCAAAGTAGGAAAAAATAACTGGGGGGGGGGCGGAGCTTATTATCAGTGTTACCAGAGGACATTGCTGGGAGTCTTCTGGTTGAGTACATGTAATTCAATTTTTCTTCTTCTTCCTTCTCTCTTCGAATCATATAACACACCAATAATGCATATCCTAGCTAGATGGAGAAACTAAGCAGAAAGCTTTATAAAAATTGAAATTTAGAGTTGAGAGGTTGAGAGGGGCCTTTGAGAGCATTTAGTCCAATGATGTCATTTTTCCATAAAGGAAAAGAAAACTCAAAAAAAAAAAAAAAAGACTTCCTGAATAGTTTGCAGTGAATTAATAGCAGATTCCAGACCACAAAAAGTCTTCAGATAACTAGTTCCGTTCCTTATTCTATAAACCACATTGTTCCTGACAGCTATTTTTTTTTTCATTCCACATGAGGATTTTTTTTTTTTCTACTATGTCTAGAATACCTTTGAAGTCATTGTGGATTAAGTAACAAAAACCCAGTATATGCAATAGAACCTCGCAATCTGCAAAGGGAGACTGGTACAGTAGGGCGGTTTGATAAATGTTGTAATGGAAGATTGCATCTGTTTATTTGGGAACCAAGTAGAAGAGCATTTGACACACTGTGGGGGGCAGCTAGAGAGGGCTCAGTGAAAGAGCTGAAACCCATGCTGAGCCTTAGAAAGGTGGATAAATAATAGTTGTTTACCTGAGAATGAATTCAGAGGATGATATTCCAGGCAGAGGTAACAAATATACAAAGGCTTAGAGTATGAGCTTGCATGACAAAGTGCAGAGGATATAGGGTCCGATGGGCAGAGGGAAAGAGAAAACACAAAAGGTCAATGGGGCTATATCACCAAAGGTCTTACATGCTTTTACCAAGTTTTGTTTTATTTTTTTTTTTAATGGTGATAAAAAGTTTTTTAATTTTTTCTGTAGGGAATGGTGGGTATTAAATGATTAAATCTTTGTTTTCAAGCGATCGTTACTGAGGCAGTGCGGAGGACAGAGGTTGGTAGGACTGCAGAGAGATCAGACAGGAGATTGCTTTGTTCATTCAAACAAATGATGATAAACACTCAGTCTAAATCTCACATTTATTACTCGTGTTGGCTCAAAGAAGATGTGGGCATTGGGCGGGCAATCCGCCACAGTATAAACCTACAGACCCTTCATCTCTGAATGAACTTCAGAAATATGTAAGTCCCTGAAGGTCAAGACAAATTTGGTGTATATGGATATGTACATTTTACTGAGAAGATAAATAGAGGATATTCTTAGATACATGAGACCCTCAACTTTTTAACAGCTACAACACTAGGGGCCTGAAAGATTTGAGGTAGTTTCTTTCATGCCTAACACCCCACTTAGGGAACCCTCGTCATCCTGGATAATTAGGTCAGGGTGTTGCATAGAAGAAAAATGGTTTTTGGAGACATGTATCTTTTGGCTGAAATTGATGTAGTAGATTTGTTACTGCAGAAGCAATGGCAATTATCCTGACTCTCCCAGCAGAATTTGAGCATCAATGTATAAAATTTTAGAGAGAGAGAGTTTTTGGTGGTAGATGTGAGGAAGCATTGAAAAATGCACATTTGGTTAGCATCCCTTGATATAATCAGGAGTAGCTGGAATTTCTGAGACACAAATAGTAGCAGAGTCCAGTTTGTCTTAACTCAATTTAGATTACTGGGGTATATTCTACTCTTCCATATATGTGTGTGTGTGTGTGTGTGTGTGTGTGTGTGTGTGTGTGTGTGTGTGT
>NW_019154086.1:51409737-51590863 GCF_002288905.1 Enhydra lutris kenyoni
ATATATGTATATATATATATACACATATAAAAATTGTGAGGAATCAGAATGTTTTGTGTTTTAGAAAACAAAAAGGAAAGTCAGCAGTCTCAAAACAGTATGATAGCTTAACCTGGATTGTATAATATTGCTGCATAAATGCTTTGTAATATAAACTGATAGGAATATTTTATGTCAACATCTAGATTGCCTGATCCTTAATCAGGGAAAAAACACTGAAGTGAGCATTTCTTTGGTATTGTACTAAGTGTTGCATATTGGATACTCTAGACATTTATGAAAAGATATCAACTGAATGATACCAAACATGGATCGGGGCATAAATGCTGTCTTCCAGATGCAATGTGCTCATTGATTGATTACTGCCTATACAATAAATCCTCAGTTATTGGGAATTATGACTATGGAGCTTTAAACATATCTCATTTTCATATTTTGGAGAAATAACACATTTTAATGCTGAAATTTTTATTTTGTTTTATTTTTGTTTAAAGAATATTTTATGATTATATACATATATATACATATATATGTTGCATGTAGGTATGTGTATATAAATATGTATCTATCCATAAAATATTATTTTATATACCATATAGAGATAATGACAAAGTAAAAATTTATAATGAATAATTGAACTTAAGGACTGGGATATTGTCCGAATTTGCATCTACCAATATGTTCCTTTCCTATTTCATCCCCTTTTCTCTCCCCAGAGGTAGGTAAACATTATCCTAAATTTTGTATTTACTTTTTAATTAAATTGTTACATATATAAGATATATATACATATATAAAATAGCAATATATACACCAATATATCATATAATGTGTGTATACATATATATGCTGAAATAATAAATTACTTTGTTCTACTTGTTCTTAAGCTTTATAAAAGAATGTTAAATATACACTGTTTCAGAGGACTTTCTCTTTTCACTCAGATTATATGTTTATTCCATATCAGTGTATAATATCCTATTGAACAAAGTTTTGACAACCTGTATATCCCCTTTTTTGGTCACTGGACATTAAAATTGCAATGTTTCCAATATAAATGTTACAAAAATGTCTTAATCCCATTTTTGCAGACAATTTATTATTATAATTTTCTTCATCTAAAATGGCAGTGTCTAGAGTGTGAGTCTACTCTCTCTCAGTATAGACATTGACACTGTTTAGTCACAGGACTAATTCTAAGTTTTGTTTTGTTTAAAGATTTTATTGATTTATTTGAGAGAGAAAGAGAGAGCACCAGCAGTGGGGCCGGGGTGGGCAAAGGGAGAGAGAGAAGCAGGCTCCTTGCTGAGCAAGAAGCCTAATGCGGGGCTCAATCTCAGGCCCTAGAGATCATGACCTGACCTGAAGGCACACACTAAATGGACTGAGCCACCCAAGCAGCCCTGACTCTAAGTTTTGACCTATTGTTTTTCTTCCTGGAAATAGTTCTGTTGTCAGCTGACTTTTCTGTCATTCACTTATTTCTTCTATTTGTGCGATAAAGAAAGATCAGCTGTAGTATGCCTTTGATGGTGCATAGGGCGGCCTTTCTAGAGAACGATGTATTAAATCAAAGGCCCAAAGCATCTTTCTTTCAAAAGATATTTTTGTGATCTAGAAAAAGTATCCTTTACCAGTTGGGTAGCAATAGTTCTTTGTCAACTGTATGGAAATACTTTACCATCTATAAATCTACGGAGCAGAGGAAGGGGTTCCCCTCCTTCTTCTGTCTCATTTGCTTGGAGATTATAGATTGGATGTGAAAGAAAAGTGCCCATCAGTACATTGGTCATTTTTATGAATGTTTGGAAAATGTGTTTATTCTGAGCTTATATCATATTTATAATCATCACTAACAATTAATCTTCAGCATCATCACTATTATCGCCCTCATCAAAATTATCTGTAAACATGAGACCTAGATAGTTTTTCTATTCCATACTGATTCCAAATTTAAATAGAATTCTAGACATTAAGCAACACTCAAAGTTGAATCTTCAATGACATCACAACTCTTGCATTGTCAAATTGTATTTGTAAAACTATCAGATAGTTGGAACAATACCTTGATCCTTTGCTTAATTTAAGGAGATAATATTGTCAAACTTTAACAATGACCATCTCTGCTGCCCCACTGTTATAAGCAAAAGCATGACTTTGTTCTTTTTGAGTAAATTGATGATAGTCACAAGTTGAGAAAAATTGAACAAACCTGGGGAAAAAAGTCTTTGTTCATTCACAAATACACTCTATAAGAAGAAACTATTACATTATGATTACATTTTCTAGATACTGAAATTTTGTTTTCTGAACTGTCAGCACATGATTTAAAAATATATATATATATATATATATATATATATACACCTCCCAGGCAGCTGGGAAACTGCCTAGGGGATAGACTGAACTTGGATAAACATTCTTTTTTTCTTTTTTTAATTTTTATTTTTTTTATTTCTTTTCAGTGTAACAGTATTCATTGTTTTTGCACCACACCCAGTGCTCCATGCAATATGCCCTCCATAATACCCACCACCTGGTTACCCCAACCTTCCACCCCCCACCCCTTCAAAACACTCAGGTTTTTTTTCAGAGTCCATAGTCTCTCATGGTTCACCTCCCCTTCCAATTTCCCTCAATTGGATAAACATTCTGAAAAGCTCAGAAAACTTTTTTTGCATCATAGCCACTTAATTTTTCATAACATTTATTATATTTTTTTTCTTTTAAGTGCTCTTTCTTTTGTTAACACGCTAAAACCCAAGTTCTGAAATGACATGCATCCTAGACATTTAACATTTTCAGTGTGCTTATTTTGCTTATTTGCATGGCATTGAGTCTATATATTAGAGATATTGGCATGTGCTTTCTTGGGAAATTACGGTACTATTCCAAGTAGCATTTTCCGTAAGTGCAAACCCACTACAAGTGAGCTCGCTCCTCCCTGAGTTCCAGGTAGAGTTGTCAAAGAAAGGGAACTTTGCAAATAAGGCAAATAAGGAGACCATGGAGAATAATTTCCAAAGCCATGACTCCACAGGTTGGGATGAGTGCATTTCTTTTATTTAGGGTTAGGATGAATATTCAGAAAGGGGAGTTTTGTCATGGCATGTAGAGATGGGTACCTAGGGAATGTGTCTATACGTGCATGGCGTGATATGTTGATGAAGCTTGTGCTCCTCTTGAGGCAGAGATTTTCACGTTCTAATGAGGTGTCCAGGGAACCGTGGGATACTCTGTGGTCCATCTGCATAGGTGCGAGTCCGTGGTAGAGCTCAAATTGGTCTATGTCCCCAGGAGCTCTTCGTATTTTTTGCTTCTAAAAGATAGGCTTAGGAGTGCCTGGGTGGCTTAGACAATTAAGCGTCTGCCTTTGGCTCAGGTCATGATCCCAGAGTCCTGAGATCGAGTCCCACATGGGGCTCCCTGCTCAGCGGGGAGCCTGCTTCTCCTTCTCCCTCTACCTACCTGCCACTCCTCCTGCTTGTGCTCTTTCTCTCTGTCAAATAAATAAATAAAATCTTAAAAAAAAAAGATAAGCTTAACGTTCTGGTGAAGAAGAAGGAAGGGGTTAGTGGAGATCTTGCTGGTGACAGTTTTATCCTCATTAACCCTATGGGGCAGAGTTTCAATCCTGCAAAAACAACTCAAGAGTGTGTGTTAGGTCAATCTTTACTTTTGAAACAGCACTGGGAGTTTTACCATTGATTTATTGTCTCTGATATGATTTGGCTATTTCCTGGTCTGGTAGAGACTGTTAGTTTTTACATTCCCTTTGTTCCCTTAAAATCCTTAACTACTGAGGTTTTTGCATGCCTTTGTTCTAACTCCTGCTAGGAAGTTCTGCAAGAAGTGTGCTCCGGCAAGTCAGGCACAGATTGGAGAAAATGGCTGGGGACCTAAAATGACTTCTCTTGTGTCAGGAAAGCTGTCTCACCTTTTTTTCTTTCCTGGGGACTCTTCTCTCTTTCTGCCAACATAAGGAAAACACAAGCTAGGGAATGGGACAGCTCTCCTTGCCTGCCTTCCCATGATCTTATCTGCAAATGTGCCTTCACCTGCAATTAGATTATTTCTCTCCTCCCTGCTTACTACTGAGGAAGAACCTTTGTCCTACCAAAAAGGCATCTCTCCAAACTTCTGGAATATTTATCCACTTCTCTGTCTGAGAGACAAAATTCCATCAGTTATTATACAAACATACATGCAGGTGCACACTTACATACAATCTCCTAAGTCTCTTTTTTACTATATGTTACAGTTATTCTCTTTTTACTATATTATTTCATTAACAATTATGTAAACTCTAACAAGGTAAATAAACAGAAAGCCTTGAATGCAAAGCTATGCCCTCAGTCCTACCTCTTCATTGCTCTTCACGGACGCCCATGCTGTCCCCATCTCTCACTTCTATTCTCTATTGTCCATGTGTTTTTTTACAGTATTTTAAATTTAAATTATGAATGATATTCTCTGTTCTCTCATATGTCCCTCTCCAACTTGGCTTCTACCTACCACCATCCCACTGATGTGTTTCTTGCTAAATTCACCAACGACCAGCATATGGCCAAATTCAACAATTTTCAAACCTCGTTTTGTTTGACTTCCAAGCAGTTTTCAGCCCAGTTACTTCTGCCTTTCTTCTTGTGACATTGTCTTTCATGGATTGTATTCCATTGGATTCCATGACACTGGGTTCTCATGATTTTATTCCTACATTTCTGTCTGCATCTCAGTTTCCTTTGCTGGCTCCTTTGTCTCCTAACTTCTACATGTTGGAGTCCCTCAGACCTCAATTTAGGATCCTCTTTCCTTTTCACACTATCTTGTGTTATCAAAGCCATCTCACACACTTGTCTGGTTTAACAGACCACGTGTAAGCCAAGATATTAGATTTTCTCCTTCAACTCCCTTCTGACCTCAAAATTTGTGCTCCCAGTTTTTAAGTGATAGGTCTGCTTGGACACAGAGGCTCAGCTGTACTTTAGAGGTAAAATCCCTTTAATATCTACCTCTATCACAAATGACATGAGTTTCAGTGCTCAAAACTCTTGTGTGATGAAAGAGTCCTACAGTAGGTAGATGGCTAGAAGCTCTGTGTAATTCTGAGAGTAAAGAACAGTGACTTTGAGAGGAAATAAGCGGAAAATGTTTCCTCGTTGGTGCAACTCTACCATTTTCCTCTTCCTTTGTACAATACTTAACAATGTTGATGGAATTCTCATAGTTCATGAACAACCAATAATGGTGTCTCTCTTGTATGCTCATACCCTTTCTTTTTCAATTAACAGAGGTTGTTGTCTAAGAGTTCTGATTTTTTATTCATGGCTGTTCTCACAGATTCATGAGAGAGAGAGACAGGCAGACAGCCATAAAATAAAGAAAATAATGAGAAGTTGGGAGGGCAGAACCTTGAGAAGGAAAGTAGCATAACAGCGAAAAGACCTATAGAATATCAGTGTGAGTCAAACAAGTATGTGAGATGCCATCTTTCTTATTCAGTTCCCTGTGCCCTAGTTTATAACCAGTTTTTCCTTCCTTCCTTTCCTTCCTTCTAGATTTTGTTTGTTTTAAACTTAAAACCCCAATATCAAGAGTTGCGTGCTCCACCGACTGAGCCAGCCAGATGCCCCAGACTCAGTCTTTTCAAATCCATTGTAATGTGGTGGTCATTGCAGCCTGCCTTGTCAGTACTAACCTTGGGCCTTGGCGTGGCTCTTACACTGGCTTTAGGTTCTCAGCTTTCTATACCAGCCATGCCCTTCATCCTGCCCGATCTTTGAAGTATTCACAATTTCTTTTTTTTTTTTTTAAGATTTTATTTATTTATTTGAGAGAGAGACAGTGAGAGAGAGCACAAGCAAGGAGAAGGTCAGAAAGAGAAGCAGACTCCCGCGGAGCTGGGAGCCCGATGTGGGACTCGATCCCGGGACTCCAGGATCATGACCTGAGACGAAGGCAGTCGTCCAACCAACTGAGCCACCCAGGCGTCCCGAAGTATTCACAATTTCTTATGGCAGATATTCTTGTGGGGTGGCTGGCCCCTTCCTCGATTCTCTGGGTCCCAAATCTTATCCTTGTTAGGATGAAAAGGAAGTGAGGAAGATACTTTGTGACTTCTGTGCAGTGATAAAATGCCAGAAAATATAATAGTTTCCAGCCAATCAAGGTTACTAGGTAGATACATCAGAAGAGACGCACAGTCAATCTACGGTAGTACAGCGAGGTGAAGACTTAGATGGATATTAATAGTGACTGTCAGCTTGAATCCTTTCCCTCTTTACCGGGATCCATATATAAAGCATGTCTGTGCTGAAATTCTAAATGTGGCAGAAGATGTCTGACTCAATTGTTCTCTTTTAGTTATTACATGTGACCAAGAAAAACAAATATAAAAACTCAAAGAGCTGTAAGGAAAAGATATTAGGGAGTGAATGGCAGAAAATCATTATAGTAGTCAATTCTTTCCCCCACCCCCACCTCCAGTGCCACCATTTTTAAACCAAACCTTCGTAACTTATATACATTCAAATTATCTTGACACCCTAGGGCTTCTGCTGATTTGTTTCAGGATCTTGCTTTTAACACAATCATGTACTTGTACCTGGGTTAAAAAAAATACTTTATGGAAAGATGCTCTGTTGAGTTCAATTAAATTCAACAAATATAGATTGTGAGCCTGCTGTATATTAGGCATTGTATTAAGTACCAGGGATGCCTTAGAGATCAAAATTAATACCATCCCTTCCTTTATGAAGCTTGTGGTCCAATCTACAAGATAGCATTTAACATGTAATATTTAGAGATTTATGTTAGCAAGCAGAAAATCCAACTCAAGTGAGATGAACTGTAAAATAAAAATGGCTCTGGGATTTATTAAATTAATAACTATTACATAATTTGACCTCTCCTGGACAGGCATAATTCATATTATCATGTTTGAAGCTCCAAGGAAAGAAACCGTCTTAATCCATGCAGACTGCTATAGCAAAACTGTTACACATTGGGTGGCTTAAACAGCAAATACTTATTTCTCATAGTTCTGGAAACCGGAAAGTCCAGGGTCAAGGTCCTGGCCAAATTAGTGTCTGGTGAGAACTCATTTCTGGCTCATAAGGCTATCTTCTTGCTGTGTTCTTACATATTAAAAGGGGTGAGGGAGCTCTCTGAGGTCTCTTTTCTAAGGGCACTGATTCCATTCATGAGAGCTCCACTCTCATGACCTAATTACCTCCAAAAGACCTCACCTCCTACTACCATCACATCGGGGGTTAGGAAGTCAATATATGAATCTGGGAGGACATAAACATTCAATCCATAGCAAAAACCCATTTGATGTATTAAAGGCTCTTGTGGATAAAGAGTTATTCAGAGTCTGCATCTTGAGTTTTATTTAGTTTTTGTTATTACTTTGTTTTATTTTTGCAGTATATTGATACCAGGTACATTTCTAAGGTGCCATTTATGTTATTTCTTAAATAAAATTACTAGGAATGAAATGTGTATCATACTTACATGCCATGCTTTTGATTACTCCAAACATTATAAACCTCCAAGCCCCAGTGACAACACACTAATCCAGAGATTTCTTGTTTCTCTCTCATGGATTTAGTTGTATTTGATGCTATTTGTTCAAGGCAGGTTAAGAGAATGAACTGTGTTCTCTAGGTTCAAGTGAGTCTTCATCTCACATACTTACTTCTCTATGTGGGTACATAACGGTCTCTGTTGTGGAATAAGATACTCCAAAAGGGAGGAACATTAACAATAAGGTGTATGGATTAACAATAGAGTGTACGTTGAACTCTCAGCTTGAAAGGTAAAAAATGAAAAAGCAACACCATTATAGTGTATTAAAAGGTTGAGAGAAAGGAGTGGGGGAAAAAAAGATGTGGCATAGAAAAATAAGCATATGTTCAATGGCAGGCTGACCTGGCTGGGAAGCACATTCATTTTATACTTCACAAAAGGGAAGGTGGAGACCAAGATATATGGCTAAAGATTATTTCAATAAAACATCTATTGAGCAATAACAATGAGCACTACTAGGGATGCCTCCAAACAGGAGTAGAGACAGTGGCAGGAGAAAGACCTTTTCTCCTCCGTGTGTTCCTGGCAGGAAAGAGACCCACAGCGTTGCCTTATTCGTTTTTACAGCCTGTGTTTCTAGCACAGTGCCTTCTCCGAGAACATACCAAACTGGTATTTGTTCATTTGGAAAGACATTATCAGTATGAAGACAAATTCAATTCTGTTTTAGTTACTCTGAGTCACAGGTTTCTAGTTAAATCCACTGACCTAGCCACGAGAGGAAGTAAGAGAATGAACTTGAAATTAGCATTTATTAACTACTTAGAGAATCATGTTCCGACATGCCAAAAAAATGTATATATTGAGATATATTTCTTTGAGATCTTATTTATTTATTTGACAGAGTACAAGCAGGAGGAGCTGCAGGAGAGGGAGAAGCAGGCTCCCCTCTGAGCAGGGAGCCCGATGTGGGGCTTGATCCCAGGACTCTGGGATCCTGACCTGAGCCAAAGGCAGATGCTTAACAACTGAGCCACCCAGGTGCCTGACATGTTTCTTTGTAATTGTCATAAGCCTAGGAAAGCCTATTATTTTCTTTATTTTGTAACATCAAGAAACCAAGGCTCTAAAAAGTTAATTAATTTACCGAAGGTAATACAGATAGTAAGTGTACAAACCATGCTTTCACTCCAGTAAGTGGAAAATTATAATTTGAACCTGGGTCTGTATAACATAATAACTCAATCCTTGAACTTTACAATCTAGTTAGAGAAATAAGGAAAAACAAAAAACAAAATAACCTAGACATCTACAGTGAGCAATACAGATAGAGAATAAATACTATTCATAATAGATTTTTGCATTCTAGACTTTCAGAGGAGAGTTGTCTGTGTGCGTGTTAATTAGACATTATTCTTGGTGCTCACTTCATTAGCCAAAATCATACACTAGTCACAAGGAATTAGCTACTCAAAGCAGGTTAGAACTCACATCTGCAACTAAGCAGAGGTCCAGTAGAGGGAGCCTCCATCTCACAATTCAGTGTCCAACCACAGAAGGTGCAAAATCCTCTTTTCTAAGGGAACCCAGTGAGGTCCAGGAAAACAAATTATCTTTAACTGTATTTGGGGGAAGAATTGCTCCAATTTTAAAGCAGTTCGCTGACTAGATGCAAAGAGGAATACATAACAGTATTTGCTCATTACTTACAGTTATCCAGTGGAGTATTAGATGTTGCCTCTGATTCATTGTATTTTTCAAAGGCTAGAAATGGCCACTGTGGTCCTGGCCATTATTGAGGATTTTTATTTCCTGAGACAGAGCTGTGGCATCTCCTGGCCTCATTAATATAGTGACTAATGGGATCAGCTAACCTTCAATGGGTCTTCTCCTCCCATAATCTCATTTCATTGGATTCCTGAAGGAGAGAGTTAAATCAGGAGAAAGGATAGAATGAGAAATAAATATGCATGTTTATGTGGATACATCCCTATTGCATGGAAGTTTGGAAATAAGAAATATCTTAAGATCAAGTAGAAAAAGCAAACCTTGGTTTATTTTTTTAATTGCATATTATCTAACAAATTCTCTTCTAAGTGAAAGGAAGGAATAGAAGAATGGGGGGGCAACATATGTTCTTTTTATCCTGTATTTTAAGAGATTGCTATTATTACTCTTGTCATTATTATTTAGCTGTTTTCAAATAATTTATTTCTTTGTGATATGCTCCCATTTTTCCTCTGATTCTGTCTTTGCTTTCTCTCTGTTGCTTTATCCCATTTTCTCCTCTCCATCATCTTTTCTCTTCTGAGACATCTATTATTTCTTATTTTCTTTTTCTAACTGCTTCATGTTCTTTAAGGCATTCTGCCACTTCCCATGCAAATTAACCTAGCTTTTTTAAACCAGCTGTCCGTTTTCTGGAAGTATCCGCATTGTACTGCATCGGTTCCTTATTATTTGAAATAGTGTGAGGAAGAACACACCCAAATCCCACTTCTCATTCCCAAGGAGAAGGTAATCTCTAAGCGGGTATAGTAGCTTCTGAGCTCAGGTAGGAGACCAAATGCTGGCTGTGTCATTTGTCTTGTCTCTGATTGGGTAAAGTGGGGAGTAGGCACAATGGTGCTGGGATTTCATATACATGAAATGTCACTTCCAGGATAGGAAAAAAGCCTCAAACAATTAAGGGGGAGAGATGAAAAGCATATAGGTAGATGGTATTTAGTGAAAAAAAAAATTCTGGTAATAGGTTAAAGCTAGTATAAAAATACTAACTCTCTGACTAGCTGTGCTATTTGATTAGGTCTCTTACATTCACTAAGCCTCAGTTTCCTTATTTATATAATGGGAATAAACATCTTCACCCACCCCACCCCCACCCCCACCACAAGTTTGCCATGAGGATAAACTGAGCAGTGCATATGAAAATGCTCATTAAGCAACTTGGATACAGCCAAGCGTATGGTTTTGTAAAACAATGTGATTATGCGGCAAGTGCACAGGCCTTGAAATCTGAGGTTCTGGTCCCTTTTGAGGCAGCGCTTTCCAGACACATAACCTCCAGCAGAATTTCGAGGCAGATGCAGAGGTTTCAAACTCAAGTTTTGCTTCTGACCTGCTATGTGATCTTGGATAAGCCACATAAACTTTTGAGTTTCTATTTCTGCAGCTGGAAGATGGGCGTAAATAATGCCTCTTATAAAACTGACAAGATGGAATGTGGTGATCCACGTGGGAAAGTGCCGCAGTCAGAAAGGCAGGATCCTTGTCACCCCTTTTATTCTCCAGCACGGCAAAGCCTTCTCACCGGCCCTGTGGAGATCTCAGTCCCTTAACCTCGGCGTACAGCTTGCTCTCTGTTGTCCTAAGAGCTCTTCAGAAGCCCCTGTCTAGGCTTGCCGCTGTTCACTTGAACGTTCCTTCATTGATCTTCTGCTGTACACAGTGTACCAACGCCCAAGCTCGGAACACAGTCACCTGTCACAAATGGCTCTCCTGGTTCTAAATCACAGTGCCTCCTGGAAGAAGATGCAGACACTCTTATCCTCCTGGCTCACCACAGAATCATTCTGGCCCCATGGCCGCTGAGGCCCTCTTACTTCATCTCTAATAGATGTTATAGGACACTGACTGCAAAGACTATTGTAGGACTTCCTTGTCAGGGTTCCAGTAAACAACACTTTGAACTGATTTAGCTTCCTGCCTCACTGAAATGATGGGGGCGGGGGCGATCTGGTGTGACTATCCCTGCTTTCTAAAAATCCTCTACCTTTCTTTCACATGTGTATGCTTTTCTGTTCACAACCCAATCTTTCACCCTTTTTTCTTTGTCTCCTTAATTCTGTCTCTTTTATTTTCCCATTGCTGAAATGTGAACATTCCTAAAGACTTACTCCTAAGTGCTTCTATTATTCTAGCCTTACTCAAATGTTTTAGTAAGTGCATCTATTTTTATACAGTCGACAGTTGCTTTTGTCTAGATGACTTAAAGTCAGGATTTCCGGCTTTGTTCTGTCTTACGGGATGCAGTGTTTTTAAACGTCCAGCTGCCCTCTGGACATTTCAAGAGTACTCGATATCAGTTACAATGTGGTTTAGGAAAACAAGAAATGCATTATTCTGTTCTTAGAGAGTACATTATTTTTCCATTGCTGCTGTAACAAACTTAGCAGCTTAAAATTACACAAATTTATTATCTCGCAGTTCTATAGGTAAGAGATTCAGCACAGCATGGCTGAGAGTATATTGCTCAGAGTAACATCGTACTGGAATCAAGGTATCTGCTGGGCCGTGGTTCTCATCTGGGGCTCAGGGACTTCTTTCAAGTTCACTCACCGTGGAAAATTCATTTCCTTCTGTGCTTTCCATTTAGCCTTCTTCATCTTCAAACTAGCAATGATAGGTAGAGTCCTTCCCATCCTTCTCATCTCTGACTTCTTCTTCACAATTGAAAGTTTGTGTGAATACATTGGCCCTAACTGGATAATCCAGGACAATGTCCTTGTTTTAAGGTCTATTTTCTAATAACATTAAGTACATTTTCAAAGTTCTTTTTGCCGTGCAACATAACCCCAGGGATTAGAGTATGGTTGTTTTGAGGCTATTAATTTTTCTTGTAGAAAACATCACTGAAGGCATGTCCCTTACCTTTTACATAGAAGATTGGAGTTGAAAAGAATTCTGGAGATCACCTAGTTGATAAATAGACCTGCCAAGGTTGCACAGCCTTTAGTGACAAAACCAGTGCTGTTCCCACTACTTTCCTAGTGCAGCCCTTCCATCCACTAATTTAATCTCTTAGGAGCCTCACCAATTTTTATTCTGTTAAAATTATATTCAAACATGAGTTTTCATCTATTATGATAACTACCCATCTCAGCTTTGTGTTTTTATTGAGAGAAACTTCTAATAAGAATACTAACAAAATAGTTTTTTTGAAAGATTCACAAAGACCTGAATGAAACAGCTAGAGGGAAATGGTTATGCAACCTGTAAATAATGGAATCCTTACACACACAGGGGACCCAGAGCACAGGAGTGTTAAGCTGACACATAAGGAGTCAGGAAAGTCTTCCTGCAGATGGGTTTTGAAGCCAGATAGAAACATATTGTCAGAAAGTGAAGAAGGTACTGTTATGAAGGAAGAAGGCACAGATGTGGGAGTTAACAAGTTAAGAGCATCAAGCAGATTGGATTTCATTTCCTGGAATGGAAAGACTCTTTTGAGGAATAAGACAGGGGTAATTCTGGGTAGATATGAAGGAGACATTTGCTAGAAGGCTTCAGATCTAGGTCCATAAGAAGGCATGCAGAGTGGTTTTTGGAAAAGCAAATTGAACAATGTGTTCTAGCTGGCCATCTGTCATCTTTGGGTAGGATGGGGATCTCAGGGAAAACAAGCCAGGAAATGGTTGCAGGAATACAGACGTGAATTAAGAAATGTGGAACTTCTTTGGAAATGAAAAGAATGGACAAATCAGGGGAGCATGGGGGAAAGCCTGGAAGGGTTTGTGTAGGGATTCAATGTAGTGCACAAAGAAAAAAAACATTTCAAGTACAGGAATTTGAATTCTGCAGGGTTCTGGAGGATGTGTATGCCATCATCAGAGATGGAGGAATTTGAAAGATGGCTTATCTTCCTTTAATGTATGTGTATGACCTCATCCCAAAGCTACCATAGGTAAACTTGAAAGGCATTACACAAGGTGTCATTTTCATTCTCTTTTTCTACTTCGTTTCCCACAATAAGAACAACAAATAAATAAATAAATAAATAAGTAATAAATAAAAATTAAAGCATAAAAGGATTATTTGGACTCTGTATAGGTAAAGAAATTTCTAACATATACGAAATTGGTATTCGAAAAACTTTTATGGAAAAATGGAAAAATAGGGATACCTGGGTAGCTCAGTTGGTTAAACGTCTGCCTTCATCTCAAGTCATAATCTCAGGGGCCTGGGACCATGTCCCACATCTGGCTCCTTGCTCAGCAGGGAGCCTGCTTCCCTGCCATTTCCCCTCCTTGTGTGCTCTCTCTCTCTCTCTCTGACAAATAAATAAATAAAATCTTAAAAAAAAAAAAAAAAGAAAAATGGAAAATACTTCTTATTTTCATTTTTTTAAAGGTTTGTTTATTTAGGGCACCTGGATGCCTTAGTCTGTTAAGCGGCTGCCTTTAGCTCAGGTCATGATCTCAGGGTCCTGGGATCGAGGCCCGCATCAGGCTCCCTGCTTGCCGGAGAGCCTGCTTCTCCCTCTCCCTCTGCCTGCCACTCTGCCTACTTGTGCTCTCTCTCTCTCTCTCTCTCTGTAAAATAAATAAATAAAATATTTTTTTAAATAAAATATTTATTTATTTATTAGAAAGGGTGCAAGTGAGAGTGTAAGGGGGGAGGGGCACAGGGAGAGGGAGAGGGAGAGAGAATCTCAAGCAGACTCCCCACTGAATGCGGAGCCCCCACAGGGAGAGCATGACCTGAACCAAAATTAAGAATCAGATGCTTAACAGACTGAGCCACCCAGGTGCCCCAGAAGATATTTTTTAAAAGGCAGAGACTGAAGTTTGACTTTCCAGATATATCAGAGTTCTAATTTGTAAAAGTTTCTCTTAAATTTTTTTCAAATTGCTGATCTTCCACTTTCACATTTACACTGCAACTAATGCCTATCCCTTCCTTCCTCATCCGTATCACAATTGCATTTCCATAGGATTAGCTGGTGTATCTTGGGCCAGAGTTCTCCAGAGACGTAGAACCAATATTTTTGCATTCATACAGTTTTTAATCTATTTATTTATATTTATTATGAGGCATTGGTTCATACAACTATGGAGGCTCACAATCTGCTACCTGCAAATCTGCTACCTGCAAGTTGGAGACCCAGAAAAGCCAGTCCTAAGGCCCAAGAACTAGAGGACCCACTCAATGGTTGGAATCCCCATCTAAGGGCAAAAGAAGAAAAAATGAGATACATCTGGTCAAACAATAGGGCCAAAAAAAAAGGTGGGGGAGGGACAAATTCCTCCTTCCTCTACCTCTGCCTCTAATTCCATGTATGCCCTCAATGAATTGGATGGTGCCACCCCAAGTTGTGTAGAATCATCTACCCTACAGAGTCCATTGATTCAAATGCTAGCCTCAACTGGAATTATTTTTACAGACACACTCAATAGAATGTCTAATCTGGGCACTTCATGGCCAGTCCAGTTGATACAAAATTAACCATCACAGCCTATGAATTGGGATAAACTGGTTTCCTCTATTATTTTTAATAATCTGACAAAAGCTGCAAAAGTGTGAATGACTGGAGACAAAAATAAGGTAGGAAAAAGGTTGGAAAATGCCCAATTATATTTATATTCATTGGTTTATTATAATATACTAATCTCCTCCCCTCTGGTTTCTGCCTCCTCCTTCCTTTTAAACAAATTTTCCTAAGATCTCACTTCAGTAATATCACTTTGTTAAACATCAAACAAGCAACTTTTTAATTGCTTCTCATTATCTAAAATACCTAACTCCAATTCTTGATGTGGCCAACTTTCTGAGATATTATTTTTGGGTTTTGTTTGTTTGTTTGTTTTTCTCTCCCAGAAGGTTCTTACCATTCCATTTTTTCTTTAAAGCAAGTAGTCAGGCTCTGTCCTCTCTTGTCTCCAAGGAGGTCTGTGGCAGTGAGATCAGAAGTTGTCCTCAAAGTATGTGTTCCCCTGGCTTTTGTTATCTGAAAGTCAGAGATATTTAAGATAAACATCTGCAGGAAGGAAAGACAAAGCTTAAATGTCAGGTCTGAATAATACTTAGGGATTTTGACTGATGTTGAAATCAGTGGGAAGTTGGGTATAGTGTGGAATGCATCATTCTTGGGTAGCTGGGGCACCTGGGTGGCTCAGTCATTAAATCTCTGCTTTCTGCTCAGTTCATGATCCCAGGGTCCTGGGATCCAGCCCCCAGTCAGGCTCCCTGATCAGCGGGAAGCCTGCTTCTCCCTCTCCCACTCCCCTTGCTTATATTCCCTCTTACTGTGTCTCTCTCTGTCAAATAAATAAATAAAATAAAATAAAAACTCACTTCTGCCCAGATGACTATAAGTCACTATCTTCAGTTTTGCTTTCTTTTACAATCTCCAATTCTTCATATCCAGCTGCCCGCTGGACATTTTGGGGGTAGGGGGAGAGGGCTAGATATCCTTGAACAAGTTTAGACAGTTTCCCTCTCTTACTAACTAGCTGAAAATTTTAGTTATGAGATATTTAATTTTATCATAATGCTTTTTCTGTGTTTATTGAGATAATTACATATTTGTTGTCCCTTTATCTATGAATGGAGTAAATTAAATTAATAGATTTTCTTATAATGTATTACCCTTTGACACCTGAGACAAAATCAACTAGGCTATGGTCATTATCTTTATCACATATTTCTGAAAAAAATTTTTTTAATTAGTATTTGATTTAGAGGTTAACTCTAAGTTTTTTGAGATTGGTTTATATTTGTCCCTTCTAATATGAACCTTACTTCTTTTTAGTATCAATATTATCCTATGTTAATGAAATCAGACAGATTTCCTATTTTTCTATTCTCCAGAAAAAAAAAAAAATGAGGTTAGAATGACCTTCTTCTTGGAAGTTTGATAGAACCCTCTGTGAAACTATATAAGCTGTATTTTTTCTTTATAGGAAAATTTTTTTAACTGCTCACTCTGTATTTTAATTATCAGATATAGGATTCTTCAGACTCTCTAGTTCTTCTTGAATCAGTTCTGGTATGTTATATTTATACTAAATGTGTCTGATTTTCTTAAATTTTCAAATTTATTGGCATAAAAGTGCTCACATAATTTTATTATTATAATTTTAATCCCTAAATGCCTATTTTCTCCCTTTTTCTTGATTAGTTCTGACAAAGTTTCATTTAGTTTTTTAGTCTTTTTCTAGAAATATATCTTACGGGGGTTGAATGTCTTTATTTTAGCATTATTTATTATTTTTATTAATTTATTCTAGTATATTTTACATCTTTTTTTCTATTTGGGACGGTTATTCTGATGCTATTTTTAATACTTTAAACTGGGTATTTAGCTCACATTTTAGAAAGTACCCTTGTAGTTTATCTGGAATATAGTTCTATTATTATAGGTGGGTCTTTCAAAGTATCTTTTCTGCCATACTGCCCCAAATAGAGGTCCTGGAAATAAAATTTCTTGAGCAACTAAAGAAAGGGAAGAGACTGAAGCTTCTCTGGCCACATCTGAAGTATTACATTTAGTTTTCTTTACATAAAATTAAATGAGACAGTAACAAATGTAGGGTGCACAATGACAAAAGTAAGTAAGGTGATGGAATGTCTAAAATTCATGACATATGAGGAGATACTGAAATAACTCTTGATTATTTAACCTCAGTTAAAATGGAGGAGGTGATGAGGAAGTCTTCAAAATCTTGAAGTGCTATAGCATGAAAGGGAGACTGAATGCATTTTTAAAAAAAAAAATCCAAAAAATAACTAAATAAATAAAAACAAACTTAAAATTCCAAATGATGAAAATTAGTTTACCAGATAAAATTCAGAAACTAAATTTTGGATCAAGAAATATCAATAAGCTACCTGGTGGCCACAAATCCATTATCATGGGAATTGTTCAGAGGCTAGTCTACCACTGAATATCATGGTAGAATATCATGCATGATTTAGGGACTAGCATTTGATTACCTCTAAAGTTTCTTTCCAAACTTGGGATTTTATGATTTTAAGTTCAGTGATCATCAAAAAGAGATCCTGTATCACCTTTTGTTTCTACTACAGTTTCTAAAACTCCCTAAATGATCTCTTATGGATACTGAAAATGAATGTATAAATAAATGAATTATTGAATGAGTTAATCAATCATAAAAGCAACAAATATGTTAGTGGTCTCTCGCCTTTCCCACCTTGTCTATAGTTCCTGTGGCCATACACTTAAAGAAGTGTGTGTGTCTGTGTGTCTGTCCGTGTGTGTCTGTGTCTGCGTTAGACAAGCAGGAGAAGATCATCTTTTAAAATTGAGGCACCAGGGGTGCCTGGGTGGCTCAGCGGGTTAAAGCCTCTGCCTTCAGCTCGGGTCACGATCTCAGGGTCCTGGGATCGAACCCGGCATTGTGCTCTCTGCTCAGCGGGGAGCCTGCTTCCCCCTCTTTCTCTGCCTGCCTCTCTGCCTACTTGTGATCTCTGTCTGTCAAAATAAATAAATAAAATATTTTAAAAAAAAAATTGAGGCACCGGAAGTGATTTCTTATTCAGGGTGAGTAAAAGCCTCCAATGCTTCAATTCAGTGACACCCTGAGAATGTTTTATGAATCAGGTTTCATCGCCTGTTAGCAGAGGGACTGAAAGGCTGAGCTACTTTTGATGGATGACCCTTCAGAGTCTGTCTTTAAGACAGTACCCTTGGCTCTCCCCCTCTTAACTACTCCCTTTGTGCAGTGTTCTGATAATCTTGCTTTTGCTGGCTCCTGAGTCATTGTAGGACATCTGCTTTCTCTAGTACACTTCTATCTGCCTCCTTACCTTCATTGTAAACTAATAGGACCGCTCATTCTTCCCATTCTCAGCTTGGGGAGAATTTTCTCATTAGTACTTTACCCTTTCTTGTCAAATAGTCTCCTTGCTTCCAGTTCACTCCTCTCACCTCCAGTCAAATTCCCAGTCAGCATCCAAGTGATCTTTCAACAACAAAAATGTTAGTGATGCAACTTGTTTTCCTTTGTGAAGTGGTCCTGTGTTACCTGATAAAGTCCCATATCCTTGCCTAAGAGAAGCAACAAAATCTAGAACCTCCCTACCACTCCTATGCCTTTGCTCACCAAACCCTATCTGCACCGGCTCTAAAACCTACGCTTCTTTGATACCAACCTCTGCCTTTTATCTACGTCTTTACATAAGTCATTGCCTATGCCTGGAATCCTCCCTGATACTGCCAAATGAGTTTGATTTGGCAAAAAGAATCTGAAATAATGGAGAAACATAGGGCAAGGGTAAATTTTAGTCTACAAAGCATACAAAAGTTACAAAACATGATTCCTTTTTTTTTTCCATTAAATGAAATTAATCTCCACTCCAGGCTGTAGTCTTACCACCTTCATCAAAATTCTTCCAGCACCTCAGTCATCCTGCTAGCTGGCTTCTTTATTCCATTATACTGTATAAAACATTCTCTATATTTCTCCAAGAACATTTTTTTTTTCTGGGTTTCAAATTCGATTAAGGTATTTCCATGTTTAGATCATTTGTTAGCTATCTATAGTCAACAGAATAAAATATGTTGTAGACTGTCTATTGTGTTCTCAAGATCCATCTCTCCCTTGTTCCTGGAACACTGACTACTTAACAACAGTACTTTTCCCAGCATCCCTTGAAGCTGCAACAAGCCCTTTGATTATGCTCCAGGCAGTGGGATAATGAATGGAAGTGAAGTCTACAAGTCAAAGTCATCTCCAAGTACAGAAATTTTACTTGGGAATCTGGCCTTTTTACCTGTCTATTCTCAAATTTTGTATTTTCTAAAACTTTATTGTGATTCCCAGTTGTGTTGTGTTATTGCATGTCTATAAACTTATTCTTCGGCTCCCTAATATGAAATAGCCTTGTCCCTTTCATCATCTTCAACATTTAGAGCTTAATCTTCTCCAAGAAGTCTTCTTTAGGTTCCTCTACTATTTGTTTTCTGGTCTGGGTTAGATGCCACCCTTGTGAGCTTCTACCATACTATGTATATTAACATTTCTTATTTCTATATGTAGGATTTTAATTGAGCTAAACGTTCCTTGAGAAAGCTGCTGTGTTGTGTCCATGCCTATAGCCTTAATGCCTAACGAGTGGAGTGATACTCAGTAAATGCGTAACTGAACTGCTTCTCTTATTGACCTTGATATTGCAAGTACTCTGGTGACGAAAGGCACAAAATCATCATGATTGGTTGGAAGTATGTGATAAGGAGCTGGGAAAAAGTAAGATCCTTCAAGAGACATCAATGTCTGCTCAACTTGGAGATCTGGAAGAAATCATTTTCCATTTCAAGAGAAAAGAATCTTTGATTATGTATCTCCATTTCTTTCTGCATTGGAGTTCCCCAGTTGCATTCTGTCATTTACATTCCTTGCCTCCATTTTTCTCTTTGCCCACATTATCTTCATTCAGGCTTTTTCATAGCATGCTGCCATCACACTTCAAATTTTGGTGACCCCATTTCACAAAGGGGCACATTCCCATTGGGCCAGAGAAAGCAATATGGTTCTAATTTTTCATTCCCCTCAATTCCAGAAGAGTGACCAGATTGTGTGGTGAGACGTTACTGAGAACAGCGGGGGAAGAAATGTTTGGAGTAAAGATTCCTTTTATGGCACATTACCATAATGTCATATGTCACAATGGTCACATGAAAATTCATACAATTCATTTGCTTTTATATCAGATATTTATGAATCAAAATTTCTGACTAAGTGACTAAGATTGTTTGTAATCCATCAGTCCTCCTGACCACTGAGTTAAGATGAGCACTTGGTGTTATATGTAACTAATGAACACTACATCAAAAACTAATGACGTACTATATGGTGGCTAATTGAACATAATTAAAAAAAATAAATTCTAAAACGTGTCCTCTGTGTTGCCTTCCAGAGACAAGGGGAGTTTTTAATCCTTAGTTTTTCATCTTCTCAAATATGGAGAATGATTTTAGTGATTATTAGCATTCCTCCAATAGTTTTGGAATCTAAGGCCCTTCTGCTTCTTCACACCATAGAGATTGCACAAATATAACCTTCCTACACACAAATTTTGGCATGAAAGCTAGTCAATCACGCAAAAGCAGTTGACCCTTGAATAACAAATGATCAAACTTAGTTCACTTATATGAGGATTTTTTTTTCTAAATACAGTGCAGTACTATAAATGTATTTTCTCTTCCTTCTGATTTTCTTACTAACAATTTCTTTACTCTAACTTACTTTATTTTAAGACTACAGTAGATAATACCTGAAATAGACAAAATTTGTATTAATCAGCTGTCTATGTTATCAGTCAGGCTTCTGGTTAACAGTAGGCTGTTAGCAGTTAAGTTTTGGAGGAGTCAAAAGTTGTATGGAGATTTTCAAATGTGTGCGGCCAGCAGCCACATCACCACCTTGTTGAAGGGTCAACTATATCTGTATTAAGCACCTTCTAAATTTGTGCCTTGATCAATGTCTTAAATTCTTATTTTTTCCTCTCCCCAATTTCCCTGTTGTTTTGGCAATCTTGCCTGGAAGTTTCCAGCCCTCCCCAGAGTTCCTCCTCAACTCTCTAGAGCCCTCTTTCCTTTTACTCATCAGGAGTCTCTTGGTGTTTTACTTCCACATGCAGTTCTAACTTGCTGTGAAGATACTCCCCAGGCAGGATTCAGGGCATACCCTTTGTCTTAGTGGAGACTAGAGAGGTTTATTCCTTCCATTCAAGATTCGATTTCATTCTCAGGGTCTGAGGTTTGCTTTTCAAAGACTCTGGGCCTAACAGGGCCTCCAATGCTGACCAAGCTCTGAGCCTATGGAGAACATTTCCTTCTTTCTTCATTTCCTTGAGATAAAACTCCCTTCTGTCCTTTTATTCCATTGCCTTCCCTCTTGTGTGGATCCCGTAATAATTGCTGGGGTGCTGGGAATTCATGCTAATAATGAGTTCTCAAGAGCGACTTTCCTTTTTTTTTTTTTTTTCCTTTTCTCTCTTTTTTTCTCAAGTGGTTAGGTCTGAAAAGAATAACTTATCAAATCATTTTTATTCAACTTTGGAGGAAGAAGAAAGAGGAAAAGAGGTGGGGGGAGAAGCCCTTTTGCGGTTTTAATTGCTTTGCAGTGTCTGCAGGAGGCTCTGCTCGGCTTATCAAAGCCCACACAGCCGAGGCCCCGCGCTTCTGGCTCAGCACTGCCTCGCTGGAGCAGCCAGGCTCCGCTGATGGACCAGATAGTGCCTTGGCTATCTGATGGCTTCAGTGCTTAGGAGGTTAATTCAAATGATGAATTGAAAAATTTGGGAGGATGCAAGGAGGGGATAGGGGCTGTTTTTCAGAATTTTAAAAATTAAGATAAAAAAATGAAGTCTTATTTCTCCCTGTTTCCCAGCACTTGATGAATCTGTGTATTTAAGGGAGAAAATGACTTCTCTCGTGCTAAGATCATAATATGAATTTGAGTATATTGTTTGATTTACCATCATCTTTTTCTAATATTCAGGAACATCTCTGCAACATATGCCTCATGGAGGAAGCAGGAAATCCATGGGGGCATTTAAACTTGCAGAAGAGAAGGCTGAGACACAAGGAAATAGTCCAATTAAGACATGTAATGGGTTGTTTTAATGATATGTTGACAGGATGGTCACAACCTCTAGGAAAGCGGAATCAAAAAACACAGAGTCATGTTCACTGTGAGAGAAATAGACAAGCTGTTAGACGGACTTATAAAAACAAGTGTTTTATGAAAATGACTTGGGAACAGCTTATGGAATCACTATCAACAGAAATAATCAAAATTTGATATTTTAAACACTGATCTTTACAGGTAGGAATGGGAGTCAAAATTAGCTCGTGTTTTTTTTTTTTTTTTTTTTTTTTTTTTCTTGTTTTTTTTTTATCTTGAGGTGGTACCAAAGTGCTTTGTGGGGAGGCATATTGCTGATCAAGCACCAACAGAGAAGACATACGCTTGTCTGCTCACTGTGCTTCACAACACTCGTCTTCTTCCCTAGTGGCTGAGAACACCCACTTTGTTGTTTTTTAAATATTTTATTTATTTATTTGACAGAGAAAGAGAGAGATCACAAGTAGACAGAGAGGCAGGCAAAGAGAGAGGGGGAAGCAGGCTCCCTGCTGAGCAGAGAGCCCGTTGCAGGGCTTAATCCTAAGACTTTGAGATCATGACCCGAGCTGAAGACAGAGGCTTAACCCACCAAGCCACCCACATGACCCAGAACACGCACTTTGAAGCCAACAGCCTGCTTCACAATCTAATTCTACCATTTCATAGCTGTGGGATCTTAAGTATGTTATATAACCTCTCTGTGCTTCAGAGTTCTAATCTGTAAACTTGGGATAATTATGATCACTGCATCGTACTGTTGTCACGGGACGTAGATGGGTTAGTGTCATAGAGTGCTTAGGCACCTGGCACATAGTAAGCCCACTGCGAATCAAGCTAGACCCTTGCCATGACAATCCATCGTCACAGTACAAAATAGACTGCCTCCTCCTCATTTAACTCTGCTACGATGTAGGTATTAGGCCCCCAACTTCTTACCTTCTTGCGTACTGATGTCACAATAGATAATTGTTGCCAGTGTTAGTAAGGTTTTGTATATGATGATGATGATCAATGTCGTTATTACTATCATCTGCCTTCGTGGGTATAGATTCTTGAGTCAGATCAAGTTCAGGGAGGCAGGCCAGGTGGTATAGGGTGTAATAGAAAGTGTATGGATTTTAGGATCTCTTGGACCTTTGTTCAATCTCAGCTTTTTTTCTCTGACTGTGAGTGATTTATTTAACCTTTGTAAGTCCCAGTTCCCTCAATGTAGGAAAACTATTTTGAGGATAAAGAGGATGATGGAGACGATTTAAAATGCAATCACAGCCATATCAGACTCCCTTTCAGAGGAAAATCAGACGATGCTACTTATTACTGCAGAGTCTGGTATTATGGGCAGCCATTAAGGGAAAGGGTTTGTATGAAAAACATTTTTAAATAATATATTTAAATATCTTTTGAATGAGATCATTTATAGGTTCTATGTCTGTCAACCCAGTTAATATATATTTCACATTTTCAAAATGAGGAACCCTTTAACTACGGTTTCGATTAAAGTGTTTAATTGGAGGCAGGAGGGAGGCTTATTGCTTATTACTTACCTCTGATAAAGAACCTGTGTTTTCTGGTTCATTCAATTTAAAATAAATCCCATCACTTTAAATATATTTGGAGAAAGGGGAAAAAAGCCTTTCTGTCTTGAAAGCAACAATGGAGCAATTTATTATTAAATGTAGAAGACGATGCTAATGCAACTTGATGGCTGAGATTTCACAACACAGAAATCAGGAAATTCAGAGTTCTGTTTCCCACAGCAACCATAACTTTTCTCCTCTTGAGCATATGTAACATTTCATATTACCAAATATGCACTTAACTCTAAATTATTATATATGCACAATGGGGCCAAATTATAGTCACCATGGGCAACAGAACTGTGAAATTCCTGGTATTTGTGTACTTATGAATTTAAGTTTCAGTGGTGCTTTTCTTTCCTTCTTCTTTTTATTTTATTTTATATTAGTTTTTTTGTTTCGTTTTGTTTTTTAAGAATCCTCTTTTGAAATGTTGAAAATGTTGTCACTGCCTTGAGCCTTGAGCCTTGAGCTCCTTATATGATTCAATAGCTATGTCAGAAAGACTACAGTAATTAATTCTTTCTGTGCATGAATGGGGTACATACTCTATGCAAAACCCAATCCTGTGCTCTTCAGTTGAAAATTTATGCTCATTGCTCAAGTCTTGCAGTTTGCAACTTCCTTCTTGGCCCTTAAAAACCATCAATCAACATTGATTAAGTTCAATGCCACAGTCAACAGTTTTTCTGTTTGAAAGTGGTATTTGGAGGAACTCACCCTGAAGTTTCTATCATTAATATTCATTCACCATCCATGTCCTGTCCTAATGTACTTATTTGATTAAGAAAGACACAAGTAGCCTTTTTGCATTAAATTAGTTTAAGATATACATTTCAGCCCCTCTAATGTCTCTTCATTCCATGTAATTAATATCCAAAACAAAACAAAAACAAAAAAAGAACCATAATAAATGGTATTAGTCACTATAAAAAACAGTTTTTTAATGGTGTTATTTCAGATGAGTTCTTAGATGCTAGAAAATAATACACAGGGACATCTGGCCATAGTCTTTTGCCATCAATGACCCAGACAGAAAGGAAGTTACTAAAATAGTCAGGCACTTAGATTCTAAAAATCTTATGGATCATTGGATTAGAAATCGTGCTTCATGGAATTTGTCCAAAGCATCTAATCAGACAAGGGCACCAAGATATATTGTGCACAAGCAAGCATCACAGCACAGACTGTAATGTAAAAAAAAAGGGGGGGGAATGAACAAAATATCTATAATAAAATAATGCAGACTGGTTAACTAAATATTGACACTGCACTGTAATAACCAGCATTTAACAATGATAATACATATATATATGTGCATACATGTATATAACAAGGATAATAAATACTTATGTGTATGTATATATTTATATGTATATGTGTATATATATATATATGTATGTATGTATACATATAAAATTTGTCATGAGAACAGTTCCATAATACATTGTTAAATACAAAATATAAATTTTAAAGCCTAAATGCATTATATAATCTAATTTGGGAATATGGGTATGTATATAATCATAGGTATATGCTCACATTTGAATAGAACTTGAAAAAATGTCTGGAAAAATGTCTATAAAATGTTGACAGTGATTATCTCTGGATGGTGAAATTTTGGATATTTATTTTTCTCATTATACTTTATCTGTATAAATGAAATTTTTCTAATAACCATATATTGCTTTCATTATCAAAAAAAAACAATGAATTCTGGAACACTGAAAAGAGATTAAAAAATAAAAATTAAAAAACAGCAAATCTATGTGTATATGTAATACATAAATATGTATACATAGATATGTATGCCTAATTTTATGTCTTTCACTATACTAGAGCAAATACACAGAAACCACAGACTATGACACGGTCAGAGCTCATATAATTCAACACTTGAGCCTTTGCTTTCTCACCAGATTGTGACAGTTAATTGGCCTCAAGTAAAAATAGAATCCTACCTGAAGTCACTTGGATAGATATCCAGGGATCATATACCTAGGGTCCACATTTTCAAGATGTTACACTTTTAGAAGAGACTGGGTAGAAAGGGTCCTAGAAGAGCCTGAGCATATATTCAAAACTTGAGTAAAAGGGCACTAGGAGCATGTAGGGTGGGAGAATGTGGTAATGGGTGCTGATAACAAAGCAGGTATAAGTGGATGAGACAGATATGAGTTAAGGGAAGCATTTTAGAGGGACTTGCATATGGTGGAAGATAAGCATAGATTTTAAAGATAGGATTCAGATTGATTAGCAGGAAGAGTGGCTGTCAAAAGCCTAGACTTATAGTTCAGTCAGAATTTATTGAATGCTTATTTACCAAAAAGCCAGCCAAGCACTGAAGCAGAAATTTAGCAATCAGGAGTGAGAAAAGGAAGACATTCTGATGAAATGAAGAGATAGAGTATAATGAATGAGCATTGAGCCCATGCCTAGAACACCAAGAGGCAAGACTGAGCTACCTCAGCAGAAAATCTTTCATTGAAATTTTGCATGCTGCCTTTCTTTCTTTTTCTTGTACTGCCATTACCCTAATCTGAGCTGTTATTTTTCTTCTTAACTCACTCATACAAAAGTTTTGTGTATCTACCATTTATAAGACATTATGGCAAATATTTATTTGCATTATGGTGACAAATAATACACAGCCCTGACCTTGGAAACTTACAGTGTGATGGGAGAGTTAGAGAAGTGAACAGGTGCTCTTCAAGCATTTTAGCTATAATGATGTGGAGAGATGCCGTGGTAGCAATTAATTCAAACTGGCGGATTGGAGTAGTTTTATTTTGTTTTGTTTTCCTCTGTGTTATTTCTAGATTTCTTCAGTGGCTTCCTTATTGTAGGACCTTGTCTTTATTCCATTTGAAGCATCTTAATGCTGATAATAGATTCAGATGTTCTAAAAAAAGAAATTTAAGTCTGTCACTTTCTTACTCATGAAGTTATGATATCTATATTCCCATGTATATTTTAAATCGAGTTCTTCACTGATTCATTTATTTAGCTGTGGTAGTTGTACCCGCCCCCTGCACTATAAGCAGCACAGAGTTTGCAAAGATGACTAAGATACGGTCCCTGTTATCTAAGAACTTATGGCCTAGTAATATAATAATAAAGATACATAAAAATGAGTACAATAAATGTATGACGCTATGATAGAGCATATATGGGACACATTATAAAGGAAGGAAATTCAAATTTCTCTGAGAATAAAACTAACAGAAAGGTTAGAGTTTAAGCTAAATCTTAAATTCAAGTTGGAGCTTACAAATTAAAGAACAGCTTTCTTTGCCAAAGGATGAACACGAATAAGAGTTTGGATAAATGAATCAACCTATAATTTGAAAGAGAGGTTGACATTGAGACTGAGCGTAAGATACATGGAAAATTTAGGCAGTGGAGATGAGTAGAAGCTAATTATGACAGGTTTCTTTATGATACTAAGTTGTTTGTAGTCACTGATCTCCACTAAATGTTTCTAAGAGAGCGACATGACCAGATTTGGGTATTTTGAGCAGTGTGGAACAGAGATCACTGGGAGGTGAGACCAGAAATAAGAAGACCAATTAAGAGTATACTGTATTAATTTGGACAAGGGTACCACAGCAAAGGTGCTAAGATAAGTTAGTAAAGGGAGGACACAGAAGCAAGAGCAGTTAAGGATCTAGCAATAAGAATCTGTGTGGGATAATTTCAATATATTTTTTAAAGATTTTATTTATTTATTTGACAGAGATCACAAGCAGGCAGAGAGGCAGGCAGAGAGAGAGGTGGAGGCAGGCCCCCCGCGGAGCAGAGAGCCCGATGCGGGGCTCGATCCCAGGACCCCGGGACCATGACTAGAGGCGAAGGCAGAGCCCAACCCACTGAGCCACCCAGGCACCCCTAATTTCAATATTTTTCATTTGGTATCTGGATAGATGGTTGATAATCACCATAGAAGAGATTATATAAGATTATAGGAGGCAGAGGGGATGATGAGGAGATATGGGGAGGCAAGATAATGAATTCAGTCTTAGGTATGCGGAGTCTGAGATGTTTTGGGGTGATTCAAACAGACAGTTGAATATATAAATTTTAAACTTAGGAAAGAGTACTAGGCTAGAAGAACAAATTGGAAACCATATAAAAATTGCAATTGAAATCATGGAAGTTGATCCATTTACTCAAGAAATATTTAGTGGAAGTCAGTTATAGGCCATAGAGTCTTCTAGGTGCTGAGGGTTTAGAACTGAGCAAAATAGAAAACAATTTCAATTTCTGGTAGAACTGGCATTTTTGCAGGAGAAGCGAAATGGTAATAAATAGGTAAAATGTGTATCAATGAGTGACAAATTGGATGTGGGTGAGGGGATAGAGAGTGCAGAGGTGGTAATCATGTATAGGTGTGCAATTTCTGAAAAGTCAGTCAAGGAGGACCTCACTAAGAAGATGATGTTTAAGCAAAAAGAAAAAGAGAGGCAGTAGCCACCCTAGTCATGGATAGAAAGGGTAAGGGGAACCTGAATATGTAAGTTTTCAGATCTCTTTTGAACTTAAATTTTTGAAGATCTTTTTATATGGTTGCAACATATGTCTGGTGATGTTTTAACATGGAAGTATCATCAGAAAAATATTTATGCCTTAAGTGGAAATAATAGATTAGTTGCTGGAATAGAGGAAATTACCAGAAATTTGAGAGGTTTACTTAAACAGTGAGAAAGGATATTTGACAGTGAGGTGTTTTAGAAAACCATTCTTGTATGTGGTTTCTATCTATATATCTAAATACAGAGCTTTCTATCTGTATATGTCTTCAAGTAATTGGATCATGTCTTGAGTTCATACGTTTGGGCCTTAAACAATTCTGCAATGGCCCTTCACCATGGTTAGGTTGTAAATTAGGGAACCTTATATTCTACAAGGGTTGACATTGAAAGATCATAGAAGAGAAGCTCAGAAATTTCTAAAACGCACTTCCTCAATGCCTTAATGGTTTATGTGTGTGTGTGTGTGCGTATGTGTGTTTTATCACAAACCTTGATTTTAGATATTTAAATTTGCTAAAAAAAACTGTACAGATGTAGTTTAATATTTTCTTCCCTGTAACAAGAAAAACAAAATTTGTGGTCATTTGTGGTTAATTTCCAAAGAACTGGAGGAAAGTGTTAATCTTTTCTATTCATTTACATGATTATTTTACATTTTTCTAAAGAAAACAGTAAGATTGAGTGCCCAGCTTAGAATTATTTCAATACATCCATATACTATATCTCCTGCCCTAACTGGACAAGTTAATTTCTAGGTGTAAGAGAAGTTTTTCCAGATATTTTTGTCATTCTTGCCTGAAAACATTAATTATATGTTATTTATTTTTGTTGACTAAATTTTTCTTTTACTAATATCTAGATATTTACCATTTAACTTGGAAGTCACAATTTCCTTAAAATATTTGCAATGCATAATCTTTAAATATGAGCACAATTATAAATCTCATACATTCTCATATATAGAAAAGATTAGCTGCTCATTATCTTTATGACTCCCAGAGATAATGCCAAATATCCCCAAGTTGCCCCAGGCCAAGTGTGTTCCCCTAGAGGCCACCTTACCCAGCCCACTTACAGTCTTTCTCTATAGGTCATTATGATGGTAATCCAGAAATCTCAAAATTTCCATTAACATCTGATATAAATCTCTTGCTTAGCTATTTACTTCCATCTATTAACCAGATTATTTGTGTATTGATCTCAGTTACCATCATTCCTTATTAAGAAAATAATTCTCAAATACTCATCTAAAGCTCTCCTTATGTTTAAATTTCCTTTTGCTTTTTCTCTCTCTTTCTCCGTTTCACATAGCATTTTTTTCTCTCTCCTACTTAGTGGACAATTGGACACATTACATAACAACCAGTTTCACAGGCATGAATACATCTATTCATTATATTTATGGGGTGTAGGGAAAATTTTGATTTTTTTAAAAAAACTTTTCCATTCTTGACTGTCAGCTTTTCCCTTCAGCTCAACTCTGCATTATTATCCACGTGGGGGGGTACATATGTATTTTCCATATGTACATTTCCAGTGTACAGTGGGCATAGTTTTTGTTTTTGTTGTTGTTTTTTGTTGTTGTTTTTTTGTTTTGTTTTGTTTTTTACTACAAAGCCATATTAGATGGACACTCCTGGAGTCCACAAAATGAGTTCTTTGTGGGCCGTGACTTGAGTTAAGCTTCACAGAGTTTTTGAGCTACACTATTAGCCACACCAATGCTACCCTCCAATGGTGTGGAAAAATCAAATGTTAACTGTATTTGCTTTTTGAATATTGTTATCATAAATCTCTCCATGTTCCTGGACTTCTCACACAGGGTCAGGTGCTTTATCTGGCAAAGTAACTGTGGCTTTATTCTTTGTTTAAGTCTTCTTGATTTTAGGCATGAGGGAACCAAAGATAGTCGGTAACCTGCAGGCTCAGGATAAGCTACACCAGAAATGCACAGCAAATATCTCACAAAGATACAGTAATTACCCAACAAATACCTCTTTGCTAAGCAATGAATTATAGAGCCCAATATCCTGTAATTACAAACCATTTATATATCTGTTTAAATTACTGTGGATGCCACTTAGTGTAATCACTTTGGTGATTAATCAAACATTATGTGCGGTATGGAATACTTCAGAGTTCACAGGTGTGCATGTTTTTCAAACGCTTGCCCTAAAGTATCAAACCATAAAGTTGCTAGCATTTTCTTTTCCCCATATTTTGCAAAAATTTCTCTAATCCCACATTTTGCTTAAACCATAGCTATATGTTGGCTTTGGAGACATTTAGGAATATACCACCTAGGTTTCAGTGGTTAAAAAGCTTTGTTTTAATAATGACAGTTTTCAGAGCCCTAACGTGCACCCACTTTGGGAGGTTAAACCAGAGATAAACTCCTCTTGCCAAGTGTTTGTTTTGAAGTAAAGTCTTAGTGGCATATTCAGCTTCTGTTCTCTTAAGTGAGACCTTTAACAGCATTGTCACGGTGCATTCAAGAAATTGGGCCAAGTGCCTACCAAGGTGTCCTTTGGGAAGGGTACAGATCTGCCCTAAGGCCATGAATGACAGGGATTAGTCCAGGACTATTGGTCTGAGCTCTTGCATTTTTGGCTGCCAAAGACTTTAGTTTAATCTTCCCGGCAATGGTAAGTAAGGGTCAAATCGGATTATTCTAAACCAATATGAGAATAATTTGAGAACAATAGCTGGCTAGGGAGAGAATGTCGTGCAACTGAATTACAGCAAATTATACAGAGTCTTGCCTTGGAAAGAATAGTTTGATCACAAGACCTGCAAGTGACAATTGCTGATTGCGGCAGGCGCCTCAGCTGTTCATACGTAAGTCTCCTTAGGCAATAGGCTACCCGATCCCCTTGGTTTGCACATGATTCAAATACTTGGATCTGCCAATGTTTACATTATATATGAACAATAGCTAGCATTTGCTATGTGCCAGGCTTTATCGTAAGTGTTTTACTTTTATTAACTGCATTGATCTTCCCAATAGCTTCATAACACACATACTTTCATTGCCCCATTTCACAGATGTGGTAACTGAGTGTGGATCTTTTTAAGTAACTGGCTCACGTCGAATGAGTGGCAGAACTGGCTTTTCAACCGAGGCAGCCTGACTTCTAACTCTGTGCTTCTAAGCACTATGCTATTGAAGTCTCTCCCTGAAGTCTAAAACGAGCCCTGCTTGAAGTTATACTATCGATTGTAACGGTATGTTGCATCTCAACTGTATTCAAGCTCAGAAGTCACATTCTTCCTGCCAGAGCTTTTGCACAGCTCTCATTTGTGCAACTGTGCAGGAGTGTCTTAGACCCCTGAATTTTATTACCTAGTGGTTTGGGCCCAACTAACACCACTGTGTGCTATTAGAATAGATCAGGGGATAAATAACTGGCAGTGCAACTCATTGGTAATTTACTGTCCTGGCTATCAGATCATTTACTGGCAGCATGACTTTGTGTGCTGAATCTATCAATTTCTTGCTTCCTCTCTCTGTGTTCTTCTCCTTCTTCTTCTTCCTCTTTTCCTCCTCTTCTTCCTTTTCCTCCTCCTCCCCTCCTCCTCCTCCTCTACCTCCTCCTCCTCCTTCTTCCTCTTCTTCTTCAGAAAAAAAGTACCACCCTTAGACTGTAAAAACTACCAAGTTGAGCTTCAGACATTAGGCGTTTCCTTCCCCAAGCTTAAATAAGCAGGAATCTAAAAGTGAACAGCAACAAAGTATTTGAGCAGAAATTTGATCGGGAAATGTCTAAGAAATCCTGGAACGTAAAAATAACTGATGGTAACAAGGAAGGTAAACTGTAGGGATGGAGGCACCAGAAATAAAAGTTAAAAACAAAAATACCTTTATCAGCTCCAGGAAAAGAAAAGTATTTGTTGTTCAAATGAATTTGCTCTTATACATCTGCTTTCGGCAAGTGTAATAATAAGCACATTTGACTTGAGAAATATAAACATATGTGCTGGGCCATTGTGGACTGGCTTTTTATCCAAGGCTGAGGTAACAAGTACAGAGGTGTGATCAGGGAGCAAAAGTAGAACTAATTATTAGAAAAACAGAAAGTTAGAAAGCATGGGAAATTTGCCGAGGGACAATGGAATCATTTTATTATTTTTGAGAAAGGAAAGGAAGAAATTAACTGGTAAATTGATATGTCTTAAAAGTGGAGAGAAGCCTCTTAAAGGGACTTTTTTTTTTCAGGTCAGACAGGTTCTAGAATATAGACTGAATAAATTGATTAAAGGTTTGCTGGAAACTCTTAACACCAATTTGAAGCTTGAGGTGTATGGATAAAGCAATCCAGCTCATTGCTGCATTCACTGAAACATGTTTATTGAGAATTAATACCACATAAGATACGGTGCTAAGCATTACCCCTACTCTCCACACATCAGAATTTAGTGAACACAAGAGAAATATCTTCAAATACTGGTGTTTTAAAATTGCCATTTGAACACGCACAGACACACACACACACACTGCCAAGAGAATACTGATATTGCAAGGAAGAGATAAAAGATGATTGGGAAAGATTTAATGACAAAGGTAACATTACACTGGCCTGGTAGGAATACTTTCACAAGGGAAAGGGAAGAGTCCAGTGAAACCTGTTGAGGACCAGGTGTGACCCTTTGGACATGTCCAGGATCAACAGTGCTTAGCACAGCTTCCCTTCTGTCAATAAACATGGAGTCATTTAAGATGTTTTTTGATAATTGGTAATGAATTAGGCCTTATGCAAGCTACGCAGGATACCAAGAAGATGCCGTCTCTATTTTAAAGGGTTATGAGCATAGTTGGAGTAAGATAATAGACCAGTAAAGAGATAAATTATGATACCACCAGATATGAGTGATAATTGCAGTCAGAGCATTAGGGAGTAAAACTCTGCCTAGAGATGACATTTGAACAAGCCTTAAATTGATGATGGGAGAGTTTGGCAAGTCAAGGAAAATATTCTAGGATGAGAGAATAGTATGTGGAAAGGCCGGCATTTTGCTTTGAAAACCACTTAACATGTAGATCCCACATCCAACTGCCATTGTTTGTTTTCCTTGCATGGGCTTGATTCCAACATTGAAGGTCTCTGAGGAGAAATTATGCCTATTTGTCCTATCTTCTCTTGATTCCTTTTCCTCTAAATTGCAAAGTGGTATTCCATGTAGTGTACCTGTAATCAGAATCTTCATTTTTTGCAGAATTATATTCTACTGCACCTCTCTCATTAAACTATAATTTTACATCATGTAGACAATAATTTTGAAGTCATCACAGGGTGTCCTAGGTCATATACTCTATCCTCTTAGCACTATCTTGAAATTTTTTTGCCTCTTTTCTTTGAGCTGTCAGCCTGCATCTTATTGCATGGCTGTGTGTGTGCATGTGCCTATGCGTGTGCGTGTGTGTGCGTGTGTGTGAGGGAGAGATTCTGCATTATATATTTTTAACCTCAAATAAGCATTTGTTATAGAAAATTGCAAACATAGGGGCGCCTGGGTGGCTCAGTGGTTTAAGCCTCTGCCTTCGGCTCAGGTCATGATCTCAGGGTCCTGGGATCGAGGCCCGCATCGGGTTCTCTGCTCAGCAGTGAGCCTGCTTCCTCCTCTCTCTGCCTGCCTCTCTGCCTACTTGTAATCTCTCTCTCTCTCTCTGTCAAATGTATAAATAAAATCTTTAAAAAAAAAAAGAAAATTGCAAACATATTAAAAAGTATAAAAAAACACTACACTGTTATCAATAAATTTCAATAATTACCTATTCATGAATAATTTTGTTTCATCTATATTCCCACCCCATTGTCCTCCTAATAATTTTGAAGTAAATCTTCATCATATCATTTCATCTGGAGATAGTTTAGTACATATCTCTAAAAGGAAGTTATTTATCTATCTATCTATTTATTTATTTATTTATTTATTTATTTATTTTTAGAGTGGGGATGGGCAGAAGTCGAGGGAGAAAAAGGGAATCTTTAGCAGGCTCCATGCTCAGTGTGGAGCCCGTCACAGGGCTGGATCTCACAATCCTGAGATCATTACCTGAGCCGAAATCAAGAGTAGGACACTTAACCAACTGAGCCACCCAGGCACCCCTAAAAGATAACAGTGTTTTAAAACATAACCACAATACTACTGTCAATATGTAAATTAGCAATAATTCCTTCATATTAAATATTCAGTAGTATTCACATTCCTCTAATTTGTACATAAGTAGGTAGATAGATAATCAGAATTGGTTTTTCTGAATCAAGTTCCAGATCATTTCAGTTTCTCTGTGCTTAGTTAATAACATTTCTTCATCTCTTTTAATCATCATCAGGGTCAGTAAATGACAGCCTGTGAACCAAATACAGCTTACAACCTGCTTTTATCAATAAAGGTTTATTGACACACAACTATGCTCATTAGTTTACATGTTTTCCGTGACTGATTTCATGATAAGACTTGCTGAGTAGTTATGACCAAGGTTGTATTGCCCACTATGTTCAAAATACTATCTGTCCCTGGACAGAAAGTTTGCTGACTCCTAATCTGTGGTTCCCCCCAATTCATTTTCACCTCACTTGAAATGAAAAATTATTCAGGATAAATATCATATATACTTTAAGTACCAAGCCTGGCTGTAGAAGGAATGTGCCCCACCCTTTAAAAACAAAAATAGCATCCTACAAACCTCATATTCTTTTGAAGGGATATAGAAGAGATACAGAAAGAAGGAGGTGATAGCTTGGTTCAGGTCTTCACAAAGTGGAAGTAACTTGCAAAGGTTACTCTCTCAAGTCCACAACATTATTTGTACTTGGCTTTGTCAATCTACTCAAAGGTGATGAAGTCTTAAGGACTAACTCCCATGTCTCTAACTCAGCTTCTTATCAGTATAATAATTTATAACAACAGTGATAAGATTTAACATTTAATTTGGAATTCAAGTGTATTATTAGCACTATTCTAAATACTTTATATGCATCAATTAATTTAATTCATTCACAAACTGTTATTAACTCCATTTTATAGAAGTGGAAATTAAGGCATAGAGAAGTTAATGGAAATGCCAAGCTGACCAAAAATTCATGTCAGCCTGTCACTGTATTTCTTCTTCTGTTGGAAAATCTACATGGGAAACCAGGTATTATCATCAGGAAGGTTGCTTGTTGAGCATGGATCAAAAGCAAAACAATGTAGGTAGATTTTCTTAGTAGTAAAATACATCAAGGTATACTGGTATAATCTACTCCATTCCAACAGTGGACATAAATGTGCCAGTAAGAGATCCATATTCACTCATCAAGGGACTCTCTGGCCTGGATAATGCTGAAGATACACTGACATCATTTCCTTGCCCTTTGGCTTCCTTTATGAACCTATGCAAACCATTCTTTTCTGTTCTTCAGATTGGTTAAATAATGTGATTGAGTTTCATCTTTCATTTTCCAGTCCTGCTTCTATAAACTTTTGCCCGAGTTGTCTTACTTAAACTTGGGCATTTCCAAATCTGCTTAGCTTCACATTTTATAAACTCTCTCTGGCACTTCTACAGATGACTAATCTCTTAGACTCTGCATTGCTTCTTGCTAATTTCACTCTCAGTGGGTAAACCGATTTCCATATTCTTGGAAGCACTTTACATTACCTCTATCTACTTACTAAACTCTTGAGAGGATCAACTCTGTCAGAAGGATATTTAAAGATAGTTTATTTAATTTCTGAGTCCATAATAGTGTACATGAGCATAGTTAGAATTGGCCTTTTATTATCTACTCCAGAAAAAAGGGCAAGAGTTATTTTAAAAGTTTGTAGATACTCTTAAGTCTGAGTGCCAAATTTCTAAGACAGGACAGATCAAGGATGCAGAAAGACAACTTGCACTTCCAGTGTTGGTATGAGGCCTGACATGGACAATTTCTGCCTCCATGCCTGTCAGGTCTTCCTATCTTCAGCAGATGCAGCTTAAGTGTAAACTATAGGACCATCCTGGCACCACATGGTCACCCAGACAGTATTAGCAACTTTGTAGTCATTGTTACTTTCCTATTTTACTTCTCTGTGAACATGAAATGGGAATATATGAGGGAAATTTGAAAGGTAGGTTTAGGAACTCAGCTGTATGGTAAGGTCAAATGAGTTTAGGAACTCAGCTATATGGTAAGATCAAATGAATTTAGAATGGAAACAAACCACTGAGAAATTCATAGTGGTTATTACCTAAGAAACATTTTAGAAAGAATTCAGTTATATGCTATAATGTGTAGCAAAGTGACATCTTCTCCCACCTCAATTGCTACCCCTGGGTCTAGTATCTTACTATCCTATGAAAGTGAAGTCTTGGGTGTCATGGAAAAGTGTCTGCTCCATGGTTAAGTCCATGTGTAGTGAAGAGATAAGAGTCAAAGGAAGCAAGACAAGTAAGAGACTGAGAGAGAAGGACATAGGGGTAGAGGGTTATAATCATTAGATGATCCATGAATTCACAGGAATGTTGGAGAGCATCAGTGGAAATTTGCAGACATTATAGGATGAGCCAATGTTATTTGGATTGAAAATTAAATACAGGATTATATGAACACTAAAGTATGAAAATCAGGCAGTGGGTTTATGAAGTTGGAGGGAGGACTGTTCATTAACATATCTGAAAGAATAGTCTATTCTGGCCCAATGTAGAGTCTTCTGATGTCCTCCTATATGTCCCATATTGTCCTGTCCTTAGATACTGGGATGGACTCATTCTACTTATAGGGCTGCTTTTACTGATTTGAAGAAAATTCTTAACCATTATGTCTTCAGATGCTCAAAGTTCAAGTGGAATTGTTTTCTCTTGATTCTTATGAATGTTTACACCATACAATATTCTGCAAAATGTTGATTTTCTGCATTACTTAACATCTTAGGAATAACTTGCTTTTGCTTACTTCTCCCTAAAGATCCCCAGCAACCTTTATCATTCCTTCTTATCCATATTTCTACTTTGCTACAAAAACCACTTACTTTCTAAATTGGAATGCAAAATATATATAAATCCTTCCCTCATCTCCTCTAGTCCATCCCCACAGAGTAGAAATATGGATGCCATGGTACTTCCTGTGTTAAATCTTAAAATGTCATTCTTCCGTCAAGGGTGAGAGATTTATAATTTCATACTCAATTTTGAGTTTTTATTTTCATTTTGACTGCTGGGTATTTGGTGCTTTTGAGAACTGCTTTGTATAGGGAAAACGATGATCACAGCTTTTACTTATTTCTAAAATGTTCTTGCCCATTTATTGTATAGCTGTCAGATACTTCAATAAGACATCTATTTTTGCAGTTGCAACAGAAATGACCACTTCCTTTCAGTGAGGTTTTTTAAACCACATCAAGGGATGGGATATGTGTCTTATTATGGGTAGGTTTGATAACACAGTTAAGCCGAAGGCTCAGCTACATGAGCAAAATGCTTGGATTTTTTGTATATCAGGATGAGGGACCAGGCTATAATGGCAGGACAGGGCAGGAAGCTCCATGGAGGTTTCTATATTGTGCTTTCTTTAAGTGAAGAGCTGAAGAAAAATAAACTGTTGCCTGTTGCCTTAACGACCAACATTGCTTGTGACCTTCATTGAATGTCTCTGCATTTTTTAGCAACATTGCTGAGTAGGAGGAAGGCATGGATTGGAGAAGCATATTCTTGGAGACTATTGTGCACAGCCTAAATAACCATCATAATGCATAAGTGTAAAAAAACACAAAGCTGCCTAATTGTAAGACTTGAGTTGAAAGAGAAATCTGGTGGTATCAACTGGGGCCTTTGGCTCTGGGGTTGTTGAAAAGGTTTTGTGTAGGAAGCACTGATTGGCATGATTATGGGTCCAGGAACCAAGCTGTCAGCTGTGGCTATGGATGTAAAAATGCTTCCGCCATCTTACCTGGGCTCTCAGAGTGGGAATCAAATCGATGGTAGGGACTGGGAAATGAATTCAGTTTCATAGACCTTGAAGCAGGATAAGAAAATATCTAGATCAAAAAATAAAACAAAACGGTGGCTGAAACACATGCCTAATTATAGCTTCCTAGAGCCCTTCTTGTTTCACCTCTCCAAGTCACACAGCACTGAAATGGTTGAGGAACAGGTGAGGTCTCTCTGTATACAAATGGACTTAGGCTGACCCTGGCCAGTGGCATGTAGCAAGATACTTATCCTTTCATTCTTTATTCTCCTTCTCTTCCATTTGGCAGTGCTTTAGCCTGTGTCTGAATGACATGAAAGAATGATTTCTAAGTTAAACCAGAGAATCTTGTGACTAGAAATAATGGAAATGAACATACTAGGAAGTATTCTCATATGTTTTTCCTCACCCAGGCAGGTAACACTTGGTCTTTTGCTTGGCAAATTGTGGCAAAATTATTACAAAAGATAACCCTACCTATATTACATATGCTAAGCTCAGGGGCTTGACTGTTTTAAGATATCTTTTTAAAAAAATTAATTCCAATGTGCCCAAAACTATTGCCTTACTTTCTGCTTTGAAGGAGAGCTCATACTTATAAAACATTATGGCTTACAGACAAAAATATTCAGATATATAAGCACATGAGTGTATTCAGTTGCAAATGGAATTTGAAATTGGTAGAAGTAAGTGTGAAGTAGGAACAGGACATAGGAACCAAGCTTCACATGAGTTGACCAATTAAGTCATAAGCTTCCTTATGATCTGACTGAATCTGCATTTCCTCTGAGCCCGCCGTGGGCCTAGAACTCTTGGTGAGCTATAGATCTTGGAGGGCAAAAACTTTGTTAGGAAACTAATTTTACTATTTTGATTCCTTTCAATAATCACTAACTTGGTAGTCCTTGGATCCCGGTGAAGAAGCTAAGAGTCAACATTGTTTAATTTGGAATCCTTCTTGTATTCATTCATTTAACAAATAACTGTTTGTGATAGAAAATTAAAAAATGGTTTAAAAGCAGTGTGGATATTCCTTAAGAAATTAAAAATAGAGCTTCCCTATTACCCTGCAATTGCACTACTGGGTATTTACCCCAAGATACAGATGTAGTGAAAAGAAGGGCCATCTGTACCCCAATGTTTATAGCAGCAATGGCCATGGTTGCCAAACTATGGAAAGAACCAAGATGCCCTTCAATGGACAAATGGATAAGGAAAATGTGGTCCATATACACTATGGAGTATTATGCCTCCATCAGAAAGGATGAATATCCAGCTTTTGTAGCAACATGGACGGGACTGGAAGAGATTATGCTTAGCGAAATAAGTCAAGCAGAGAGAGTCAATTATCATACGGTTTCACTTATTTGTGGAGCATAACAAATAACATGGAGGACAAGAGGAGATGGAGAGGAGAAGGGAGTTGAGGGAAATTGGAAGGGGAGGTGAACCATGAGAGACTATGGACTCTGAAAAACAATCTGAGGATTTTGAAGGGGCGGGGGGTGGGAGGTTGGGGGAACCAGGTGGTGGGTATTAGGGCACGGATTGCATGGAGCACTGGGTGTGGTGCAAAAACAAAGAATACTGTTACGCTGAAAAGAAATAAAAAATTTTAAAAAAAAGCAGACATGATTCCTGCCCTCTTGGAGTTTAGAGTCTAGTCAAAGGGATAGACATTAAACAAAGGAGCACATAGCATAAGTACATAATTATCAATTATATTAATTATACAAAATATACATTTGTATCAATTGCATAATAATATGGTTTTTATAAGATACCACAGGACAAATCCAACCATTCTTTTTTTTTTTTTTAAGATTTTATTTATTTATTTGACACAGAGAGAGATCACAAGTAGGCAGAGAGACAGGCAGAGAGAGTGGGGGAAGCAGGCTCCCTGTTGAGCAGAGAGCCCCATGTGGGGCTTGATCCCAGGACCTTGAGATCATGACCTGAGCTAAAGGCAGAGGCTTAACCCACTGAGCCACCCAGGCGCCATCCAACCATTCTTCAAAGCAAAAAATAGTTATATATAGCATTAACTTCTAGCAGTTTTTTTGCTATCTAGTGTTCCCTTTTTTTACAGTAATAGGGTTTTTCACTGGGTAAGTGGCCACCCAGATATATAACATATTTCCAAGCCTTCCTTTCAGAAAAATATGGCCCAGTGACTTAGTTCTGGCTAATAGAATGTGAATAGGAATATTGTATTCAAGTTTTGGGCTGTTTCCTTAAGAAGAAGAAACAATGCCCTTCCCTTCTCCTTCCTCCTGACTGAAATGTGTTTATAATGATGGGACATAAAAAATATCTTGGGCCATGAGATGGAAGGCACATTTTGAGAATTGCAGACTGACAAGACCCAACACCATCAATCATAGTACCATACCCAAATCATCTACCTGAACTTTTATGTGAGAAAGAAACAAACGCTGTCTTATTTATCAATGTATGACCTGCATCCTAACTAATGTAATAATCCTCTTCTCCTAAAGCACTGATATCAGTTTTCATTTGACAATAATCTTCATTGCAAGAAAACAAGATGGCCATTTTGGGGGCATTTTTCCTAGTGAAATTGTCTAAGATATTCTTACATTTCTAAATTTATATTTCTCACCAAAATTGCAACACTCAATAATATGAATAAAACCCATATGATTTCATTTGCATAAAATTCAAAAACAGGCAAAACAAATCTATAGTGTTAGGGTTCATAATAAAGGAAGTTAACCATTCAAAGACAGCTCCATCTTCTAAAGATCTTAGAGAGCAGGGAGTCATATGACTTTGGGAAAAGAGTTGAGAAATCAAGAGATGGAGTGTTAGATGCTAGAAAGTTGAGCTTAGACATCACATAATCAGGTTGCTTAGGTTTGTGAGATGGTGAAAGAACTTTAAGTCATGGCACCCAAGAAAAAATCTCAGAAGCCACTATGTTATATAAAACATTTTATCTCTTTTATGCCATTCTAGAGAGAATTAACTCACTGGATATACTTAGAAACATTAACTAAACTTAATCTTCATAAAATTATATTCTCAAAACAAATTCTAAGAATTTTCAAATTTTCATTTGAAAGGTATTTCATATGTTCCAAATCAACTGCATAAATTCTTAATAGTATTTTCACATTGATTATTTAAAAGGAAATGATATGGGGATAGAATGAGAATTTCTTGATGCATTTAGCGAACCAGTTTGAATGATATTCCAGAGGACAAACAATGGATTAACTGTCACACATGCTATGTATATCTTTTCCATCTATAGTTCCCAAGAGTTTGACTACTAATATCATGAGAGAGATTGTGTCCACTAAGGAAAATAAACTGAGAATATGATCTACCACATTTATCTACCCCATGTATTTATTGTTAAAAATATTTTATAACATTCAGTAAGAAAATAGTTTAATGACACAAATTTCATTGCTGAGGTCTGAGCACCTTAGTCACACAACAACCATTAGAAAGTCCTGTAACTAATCAGAGGAGACCGTAAACTTGAAGTTCCATTTGCATACTTTAAGTGAATTTAATGTACTTTATCTCATAGCCTTGCCATCTTTAATCAAGGGTGGTCAAGTCCTTAGGTCTTCTGCTCTCTCCCATACTTCTATTCTTGTTCTGACCATCTAATTCCTCTCTGTCTTTTCCTGTCTATTCTGAATTCATCTTTCTATTCTAAATTCATCATTCTATTCCTGTCAACATTTTTCTCTTTGTATTCTGGAATGTTTAACCAACGATAATTTAATTTTCAAACATCCTCAACTCCTTCCCTTCACTAATTACTCTGATTAAAGCCTGATTTACTCCCAAGGATATTGCTTCTCCAGGAAACCCTGGGTACAGAGTGATCATTTTGCCAGTGGATTCAGATCACCCTTGATCATTGTTCTTTATTCTCAACCAATATCATCTGATCTCAAAACAAAACAGATCTTCCTTCAGTTCTCATGCTGTCTATCTATTTCACCATTCTCAGTCTCTATCCTTCCAGCTAGTTGATTTCTCATTGCTCCTCCTAAATCCTATCATCATCCTATATATATTTTTTTAACTTCCATGTGGCTGGTCAGGGCAACATTCTAATTTCCGAATTCTTTGGCTTTTTTTGACTCTTATAAGTTTTAGCTCAACCTCACTGCAATTCTTAGTACTCAAATAAATAATGGATTCAAATTCATCATCTCTTAAAATGTTCATTTCTTACAGATTAAATTTCAAAATTCCACTTCCTAACCACATCCACAACCCTCAACTTTCTTATTCCCTTATTTCAACTATATTATCTTTGATTTCATTTAACCCTCTAGTCCCTTAACTTATCCATTTCTCTCTATAGATTTCCTATTTTAGAGATGGAATGAAAAATTAAGAATCCCAATGTAAGCATATTAAGACTGAGGATTCCTGGTAAAAATCCAAGTATAGATATACATAGACAGTTCAGAGCTCACAGGATAAATCTGCATTGGAGTTATAATTTGGGAATATTCAGCATAGAGATGACATTTAAAGATATAAGTCTGGATGAGATCAGCAGGGAGAAGTGCTGATAGAAAAAATGGGCTTGGAAGGAATACCAAAATACTTCATATTTTTAAGTTTGATGGAGGAGAGGCCAGCCAAGATGTCTGAGAATAAAAGAACAATGAGCTGGAAAGAAACCAGGGGGGTGTGTACCATCATGGAAGTCTAGAGAAGAGAGTGTTTGAGGAGGGAGAGTGTAATCTATTATGTGGAATGCTGAATATGATAGGAAAGGAACTTATTCTTGAAATATGGAACATGGAAGTTATTAGAAAGAAAAAAAGTTTGTTGGAATGTGAAGTTGGAAAGCAGATTAGAGTGAGCAAAAAGATGAGGGGTGCCTGGGTGGTTCAGGCAGTTAAGCGTACACCTTCAGCTAAGGTCATGATCTCAGGGTCCTGAGATTGAGTCTGCATTGCATCACACTCCCTGCTCAGCTCTCCCTCTTCTTCTGTCCCTCCTGCTCCCCCTGCTTGTGCTGATCTTCCTTCTCTGTCAAATGACTAAGTAAACACTTTAAAAAATGAATAAAAGATGAGGAAGCTGGGGTATGAAAGAGAACAGAAAAATAGTAAGGGAGCCCAGGATGATAAGTTAGAGGAACGAACTTCCTTCCATCTCTCCACCCTCCGTTCCCTCTTTCAATTTTCTTTTTTCTCCATTCCTTCCTTCCTTCCCGTCCCTCTTTTCTTCCTTCCTTCCTTCCTTCCTTCCTTCCTCCTTCCTTCCATCTCTCCCTCCTTCCTTTGTTCCTTCTTTCTTTCTTTCTTTCCTTCCTTCCTTTCTCCCTCCCTCCCTTCCCCCCTCCCTCCCTCCCTTCCTTCCTCCTTTCCTTCCCTCCTTACTTCCTTCCTCTCTCCCTCCCTCCCTTCTCCTTATATATGAGAGATACTGACAAAGTTTGAATATTAGTATGTTTGAATTTTATATGGGAATGATTTACTGAAAGGAAGAGTTTACCAAGCAGTTAAGAAAAAATGAAGGAGAAAGGTCCTTGAGAAATTATTTGAAGATAGAACTTGGTCTGAAAGTGGAGAGATTTTTCCCTTTTCTGGGAGAAAGAATGTTTTTTATAATGAATTAGGAAGGCTAAAGATGCAAGTTGGTTTTTCTAATTTGTTACTGAGAGTGTAAAAAAAAAAAATTCCCCCCAATAGTTCATTTTATTAATGGAGTATAAGAGGGGTCATCAACTTAGAGTAAGGAGGGGAATGGGACTGGGAGGTTTGAGGAAAGTTAAGAGTTATGAAATAATATATTCAGAGAAGGGGGGAGCATATTTCTTGAAGGAAGTAATAGGATTTGGGCTGTGGTCAGGGTCCAAATGAGTTTATGGTTATGAATTAAAATTAAATCGGTCAGGCTGGTTGTATGTTTACCTCCTGCGGCACCATTTATCTGCTCCTATACAGGCTAGGAAAAGGAGAGGATGGTTTCAGCAAGGTGGGGCATGGTGGGGAGGTAAATCAAGGGAAATGAAGAAGAAGAGAGATGGGGAGTTAAGGCCGATCGTAATGACCAAAGTGACTACCAATGGAATTCAAGACAGATTACTAGCTGGGACAAACATAAAACTCCTATTCCCAATCTAATTTTTATTTGCTTCTTTAGTCTAGCACTGTTTTTTGTTTTGTTACTGTTTTCAGAACTTTTTCATGATTTTCAGACTTATTTCTTTAACACAACAGTCTTCCTTGGGGAAAGAGACCACATCCTATTTTACTTTTGTTTCATCATAAGAATAGGTATACCATAGGTGCTCAATAAAGTATACTGAATCAGTGAACAGACCATGGGGGCCCAACTCATCAAAAGTTGTATGTTAAAATTATTATCCCACCGCCAGAAACTTATCACAAAAAATATTTGTTTAGTGTGAGTATTTACAGATACAGTGCAGTAATTTTAGTGGGATTTTAATTTGGGTTTCATGTAGTATTCCCAATCCATCTGTTAATTGCACTGATTACATCCTCTGGCTGATTACACTGAAAATTGCTATCCATGCCTCAGGTCAGGCAATGAGAAAGTTGTGGGTTGAGTTGTGAGGGAGGATAAATCCGTGTGAATTGAAGTAACAAGCAACTGAAAATAAAGGCAGGGGATGTTTGGAGAGAGTGTGCTGATTAGTAACCATGCTGAGCATTTCATCTTCAACAAAATCTAACTCTGTGGGCTCATCGAAAGCCTAAATTGCTGACTTACTGCAATAACACGTTGTTCCTTAGAGTAAACTTACCAACTCTCTAATTTCTTTTTATTTTATTCAAGTAGAGGGAATACACCCCTAAGTCCATCCATGAGGATTTTTACTGCCATAGCTGGTGACTGATGGTTTGAATTCCCCAAAGCAGTGTCACTTTGCTCTCTAATCTGACCTCCTTGGATGTCCAGTGAACTTGTCTGCATTCTCCAAAGCAATATAGCATCGTCCAAGACCTATGAGGTGAAGCACAAGTCCTAGTTAGGCTTGAATATTATCTTACTTGAGTATTTTCTTGAGTATTAATCTTATCATTAGGGAAGGAGGAAATTGGAAGGAAGGGTGAGAAACTAATAGCCTAAGTGAAGATTCTTTCAGGTCTGATGTGTTCTCCCAAATACAAGAGCCTCACTTAAGGCCAGTAAATGAAACAGTTAAGAGACAGAGAGGGAGAGAGAGAGAGAGACAGGGAGAGAGGAATGTTTAAGCTAATCTGTATTTGGCTGATGAAATATGCTGGAAGTCTCTATCAACCTGCGTTTATACCTGCTTTGGGCCTTTCCGTATTTGATATTTTTAGCGGTGACTTGGATAACAAAATAAAGGGCCTACTTATTAAATTTTCAAAAGTCTAATTTGCAAGGGATATCTCATATTCTGAATAACAAAATAAAACTTCAAGACTGTCAGCTTCAACAGTGAGCTAAAGCTAACAAGCTGAAAATCAGCAGGAATAAATGTGAAGTCCCACACTTAGATTACAACTTCCATTGCACAAGACAGGTTGGGGGAAATGTAACTTAATATCAGTTTATATAAAAACAGACACCGACTTTTGACACAATTTATGATAAAGAGTAGAGTGATCTTACACTGAGTTCAGAGATGTAGAACATCCAGATTTTGGGAGGTAAAAATCGAAACACACTCTGCACTACTACCTTGATGACATCTGAAGCCTTATGTTTAGGCAATATAGTTTAAAGGACCCACTGAAAACTGGATAGTTTGGACGGTTAGAAAATAAATAAATCTGTGTAATGTGAGTTGCCTAGAGTAAGAGCAGGATATGTCATGGGGGCATGAGAGCCATCCTTTTATTTCAAGAGGTCTTGAGTGGAAGTGAAATTAAACTTGTTCTCCAAAGGCCAAAACCTTCTTCATAAATTAGACTTAATTCTTGGCTGCAAATTAAGGAAGTTTCTTTGTTTGTTTGTTTTTTGTGTTTCCCCCAGTAATTAAAGTGTGTTCGAGAAGTAAAGTTTTGTGAAACAGGGATCGCACTGCTAGGAAGCCTGGAAGGCTGGTGGGATGAATAGGAAGGGCACACTGGCCTTGGGGAGTGGAGGGCGGGGAAGGGGCTTTGGCTAGAATAGGGGTGATCTTTAACCTCCCTGTGATTCTGGGAGAGGATATTGGATTTAGAAAGTTAAATCTTGATAGTGAAAGTGTGCTTCTTGGTATTAGCCATCCAGACTGCTGAGTGGTGCGCATAGGCACTGTTTGCTGTTCTATTAGCTCCTCCTTGTCTGACGGACAGGTGTTGTTCCCAGGGAAGCTGGCTCAGCTCTCTTTGTTTTGGTTACTTTGAAGCAGAGGGACTAATCCCCTCTGGAGATATTTGCTTGTTTTTGCTGTCAAAGCAATCACACTTTTCCCTTTGTATCTCTTGGCTTGTTTTTTTTTGAAGTTTAGCTTCACAGAAAAATAGGCCTCATGTTTCCTTGGTGATTCACTGGGTCTGGAGGGCCCCTCCTCCACCCCTCAGAACAGCAGCTGATGGGTTCTTCATCTGGGTTTGCATCTTAGCCTCCAGGAAGAAGAACGAAAGACCATATTTTTGGGCCAAAACTTAAAAATTCCTTGCAAAAATATCTCTCAGATGTCAAGACAGCCTGGAACCACTTTTTTTTTCCTTCCTTCCTCCTTCCCTACCTTCCTTCCTCTTTCTTTCTTTCATTCCCTTTCTTTCCTTCTTTTTTTTTTCTCTTTTCTTTCTACCTTTTCTTAAGGTGTCTTTTATATGAAAAAAAGGAGGAAATATTCAATGTCACTTTATATTACAGGAATTAATGCTTTTATCAGAAAAAATATAGCAACTCCCTATTAGTCCTATTTGGTAAAAGCATCAGTTGTCTACATGTGAGGCATTTGCCATTATGGTTATGGCAAACTGACTCTTCTGGCTGTTCTTCTAAAGGGCTCTTTTCCAAAATAGGATTACTATCAGGGTGTGGGCTTAGAAACTTATTAATAAAAATTGAGCTTGACTTAAAAGAAGAAAAATGTCATAAAATCTTAACGTAAATAAAACTACAAATAAATGTGTCTGCTTTTTTCTTTATTTTTTTCTTTTTCTTTTCTTTTCTTTTTTTTTTTTTTTTTTTTTTTTTTTTTTTTTTTTTTTTTTTTTTTTGAGAGAGAGCAAGAACATGTGTATGTGCAGGAAGGTGGGGTGTTTTATTACCTGAATGTATTCTGTTAATACCATGTGAAATTAAGAATTTCATTTCAAATATAAATTTTCTCTGAAATGTACATGGCTAGTTTGTAGCCATTTTTTCTAACTGCTATGTCATACAGCTAGAATGAAAATGCCCTATAGAATCTTGCTATTCTAAATGTACTACAAGGACTAATAGCAATGGCGTAATCTGGGAACTTATTAGAAATTCAACATCTCAGGCTCTAGTCCAGACTTCTTATATCAAAACCTGCATGTTAACAAGATTCCTAAGTGATTCATATATACATTGAAGTTTGAGACATACTGCTCTAGAAAATACACACTCAAAAACTTGCAGACATCTAATATCTAACAGGTAGAGCTGACTTTAAAGTATATGTCACTATTTTAATGATAGCATCTCAGAAGGATTATCATGTCAAAACCATCCCTTGCTAAATTCTTTGTATTTAGGCTAATTCCTGTGGTTTTTAAAGTGAAGGCCAATGTTTTCCCACCCCCAACTTCCTTGTACTCCCCTAGAGGTTTTTATATGTTCTAGATCAAGGGTGCATGTTTGTGCAGACATCCACAAATTTCAGGATGAAGAGAAAACTTTCTAAGAGCTCTAAGTTCTACAAGGAAGATTCTCCTGATTTGGGGAAGATCTTTTTGTTCTCACTGGATTACTTACTTTGGGATTGATTCTTTTACTTCTTCCCCAATAGATGTTATGGTATAGGTACTTTGGGGTTTCCTAATGGGTAAGAAATGTGTCCTTTCCAGCAGTAACTTAGAAAAAAACTAATAGGAAATCATTATGTGGACCAGGGAAAGGAAGCATGACACAGAGACCATAGTTCAGACCTTATCTATGCAGAAGTTTCTTCACAACTCCTACATATTCCAGACCAGTTCATCAATGGGGATTTGGGCTCAAAGCTCTAGTTAGAAACAATAATGTTCATAACTCGATTATTCTCTGAGTAGCTCTTCATTGGAAATCTCACATGTGGTAGGTGTCTGAAAAGATTCAAAACCTGGAACCAATCAATAAAACACAAACAATATCTCTTAGCACATTTGAACTGCATTTCTTTAAAAAATTTGATTCACATTATACAACTACGATTCTTGGAAGGTGTGGAGTATCATATTAAGTGGATCTCAACAGTTTGCATTAATGAATGATCTGAGGGCTGCAGCTGACAGAATGAGGGAGTCAAGGCATGATGGAACCCATCATCCAAGGGAAGAAAGTAACCAAATGGGAATCATTTTCACACCAGGTCATCTATACCATTAAAAAATTTTCCTCAGGTAATACTTCATAACCAATCTATTCCAGCAAAGAACAGCAAGAGAACAGGTAGGATGAGGACTGTTGGTTTCAACATATCTCTAAATGCTTTTTCTAGGTTGTGAGTGAGTGTAGTCTACATTGTATTGGAAATCTAGAAGATAGAGCATTGGGAGAGCAAACAGATTATCAACTCAGAGTTATGCATGTTTTGCATGCAAATTTCCTGTTTGTCTTGACACCTGTGAAGAAGGAAACTTCAGCTTTTCTTATTTAAGATTAATTGGCAAAGGCATGAGGTCATTCTGTTAATTTAGTGAGATGATGCATGTGGAAGCACTTGGTAAACTGAACAAGACAGCACAGATATTATATGTGTACAAGCAAACAGATTGCCATTTTCTCCATATGGGTCAACCATGATTGCAACCTAAAAGTATGAGATGCAACTTGTTCTCTTTAGACCTCACTTTGTTATTTATCAGAATCTGCAACTGATGAGCAAACACCCCCTCTTAGGAAATCTCTCCCGTTTCTTCAATTCTGTTCTTTTGCTCTGCTTATTCTGTAGACCATCCTAAAAAGTTCCCTCTCCTCTCTTGGTGTTTACATTGCTTCAAACACTTGTAGACAGTTATCATACGGCACCTCAGTTGTTGCTTTGCCAAGCTATACAGATTTTGTCCTTTCATCTTTCCTCATAAGTCAGTGCCTCCATCTCTTTAATCATTTTTCTTGCTGTTCTCTGAATTCCATCCAATTTGTTGATATCTTTCGGGCATGGGGGTGCCAAGAATGGAGTGTATGGTGTGATTAAGGAGCCGTGTCCATCACTTCTCAGCCAGATGGGCGGTTGTTACTTCAGAGGACATGTTGAATGTATATTGGGGCTTGAGATAAAGGGAAAGGGAACAGTAAATCTTGAAAAAGTAATTCTACAATCCATTGTCCCTAGGGAAAATATAATAAGCATTTAATTAAAAGATGTGTTTCTAGTTTTTTGACTAGCAGATGCTGTTTGGGTGAGAAAGGCAGAAAATGGCATCATTTAATAAGATAAGGAAATACTGTAGCATAAAATCATAAATTAGACCCTTTCTCACATTTGGGGGAAACAATGGTAAACAATGAACAATATTATCTTAAGAAATGCTTTCGTTATTTTACTCAATATGAAAGCAGAAGGGAAATTTGAATTGAGTCATTTAAAATATTTAACACACTTCTAATACTATGCTAAAGCAGATAATATCAGATTCATAAGACGTGCCCCACAAAAAAGATGAATTCTGTGAATTTATAAGAGTTCCCATTAAAGGTTTTAGGTATGTTTTAAGATTTAGGGTGAGGTTTACGTGGAGGATGAGTGAGAGATAAAAGTTTGAATATTTGTTCTCTGGAAGGCCCATAGTTAATACTCAACAGCCAGTATTTTCTAGTGTATTAGACTGAAGCCGAATATAGATATTTCAGCCAGATGCTTTATTGAAGCTGAGTTTCACTGCAGCTCTAATTTATCTTTAGCGTTTTGCTTTATGCTTATGTTTAAAGTTTTTACTGTACTCATTGAACTGTGCTTGATCATTAATAATGGCAGCTATCTTTAATGAGATGCATGTCACCCTATAGCAGGTGGTATGGTCTAATAATCTGAGCATTGAATTATGAGTCAGAAAGGAAATACTTCTTATATAGGACAATATTGTAGAATGAGAAAAATAAAAGTGTCTTAAAAATGGAATAACATTTGAAATGGCAGCATGAAAAAAACAAGCAAGTTTTCCCAAATGATAATTATGCCCCCTTCATTCCTGAAAAGAGAAATCATAATTCACATATTGCTGTTATGAAATCCAGTAGAAGCTTGGTCAATGAAGTGCTGACATTTTTAGTTGAGATAGCCCATCTGTTACTCTGTGCTGTAAGGAAGAGGGAAAGAGAGAGATGGTTACTTCATAGCACATGCATTGTCTAGCATGAGAGCTGCCAGAGTAAGTTTACATGTCCTTCCTTCTTAGAACTCTGAGAATATTTCTGAGGTTGTCTTGTCCTACATACTATCCACATTTCACCAATGGTGATTCTTAGATGTAAGCCTTGTTAAAGTGATTATTCTTAATTATTAATTCATATCTTACCTTTGATACCTTTATCCTAAAATAAGGGTTTAAGAGATGGGAACATAATATCAAGATTTCTGGGCAAATTAACAAAGCTCCACTATTGGATTCAAAGGAATCTCAAGGTCTGGGTTCAGTTCACCCAGCAATGGAAACTTAGAGAAATGCCTTTGTGTCTTTAGATGGAGAAATATCATGTTTTCTTTAACTCTCAGGATGGATAGGAATATGGGAATACCAAGGGGAGTATAGTGTGGCGTGTTAGTAAGGAAACTGCTATACAGAAAAGCACTATAAGTACTATTGTTTTTCACTGTGTGCTAAAGATAATCACATCTCCTTACATTTCTTTCATCTTCAAGGTTCATTCTTAAAATATGTTACTTTAGAAAAAGGATTCAACTCTACAAGCATGTCAGTGTTGCTAGTAAGATTCAGAGGAGATAACAGGAAAATTGCTTGTATTGCATGAAAAGTAATACTTACATTTAGAATCTTCTTTCATGGGGTGCCTGGGTGGCTCAGTGGGTTAAGCCTCTGCCTTCGGCTCAGGTCATGGTCTCAGGGTCCTGGGATCGAGCCCCGCATCGGGCTCTCTGCTCGGCAGGGAGCCTGCTTCCTCCCTCTCTCTTTGCCTGCCTCTCTGCCTACTTGTGATCTTTGTCTGTCAAATGAATAAATAAAATCTTTAAAAAAAAAAAAAAAGAATCTTCTTTCATAATAGATATAATATTTGGCTAATGATGGTGAACATTTTCTCATGTGTCTGTTAGCTATTTGTATGTCTTTTTTGGAGAAGTGTCTGTTCATGCCTTTGCCCATTTTTTAACGTGATTATCTGTTTGGTGTGTGTTGAGTTTGAGGAGTTCTTTATAGATCTTGGATATCAGCCCTTTGTCTGTAGTGTCATTTGTGAATATCTTCTCTCATTCTGTAAGTTGCCTCTTTGTTTTGTTGACTATTTCCTTTGCTGTGCAGAAGCTTTTGATCTTGATGAAGTCCCAAAGGTTCATTTTCACTTTTGTTTCCCTTGCCTTTGGAGACATATCTTGAAAGAAGTTGCTGTGGCTGATGTTGAAGAGGTTATTGACCAGTTAGAATGGCCAAAATCAATAAGACAGTAAACAAAAAGTGTTGGAGAGGATGTGGAGAAAGGGGAACCCTCTTACACTTTTGGTGGGAATGAAAGTTGGTGCAGCCACGTTGGAAAACAATTTTTCTTAAGGAAAAATTTCCTTAAGAAATTAAAAATAGAGCTACCCTATGACCCTGCAATTGCACTGCTGGGTATTTACCCCAAAGAAACAGATGTAGTGAAAAGAAGGGTCACCTGTACCCTAATGTTCATAGCAGCAATGGCCACAGTCACCAAGCTGTGGAAAGAACAAAGACGTCCTTCAATGGATGAATGGGTAAAGAAGATATGGTCCATATATACAATGGTGTATTATGCCTCCATCAGAAAGGATGAATACCCAACTTTTGTATCAATGTGGATGGGCCTGGAAGGGATTATGCTGAGTGAAATAAGTCAAGCAGAGAGTCAATTATTATATGATTTCACTTACTTGTGGAGCATAAGGAATAACACTGAAGATATTGGGAGATGGAGAAGAGAAGTGAGTTGGGGGAAATCAAAGGGGAGAGAAACCGTGAAAGACTGTGGACTATGAGAAACAAACTGAGGGTTTTGGTGGGGATGGAGGGTGAGCCTGATGGTGGGTATTATGGAGGGTATGTATTGCATGGAGCACTGGGTGTGGTGCATAAACAATGAATTTTGGAACACTAAAAAAAATTAAATTAAATTTTTAAAAAAGATATAATATTTAGAATTTTTAAAACTTAGTAGATAAATGAGGGATGGAAAATTAATCTAACTCCAACTGGGTCTCTGTTATCTCATTGTATGACAGTAACCTAACTGTATGGTTACCATCACTTTTCTGATCACTTTTTTTTTTCCTGATCACTTCTTAATGTATCTGAGATAGAAGGGATTTGTGCAACCTGCTCTCCTGCTTCTTCAGCTCAACCATCTCTTCTACTTAGTATTTCCTCTCTTCTGTCATATTTTGCTGTACCACGGCTCACTGCACCCTTGTTGCTGGTGGGACAGAGAGGCCCTGGGTGGCAGACACTTTTGTGTAAGCTGAGACCCAGTCTCCCACAGAGAGGGAGGAGAAGGGTAGGTCTTCTTTTGTTCTCTTGTCAGTTACTCTCCCCGACAATAGTACTTGAAGAAACTATATGTGCATATATATCATACCACTAAAACATTGGGAAACTATTTTTAAAATTATAAACGTGTAGAAATTTTTTTTAAGATTTTATTTATTTATTTTACAGACAGAGATCACAATTAGGCAGAGAGGCAGGCAGAGAGAGGAGGAAGCAGGCTCCCTGCCGAGCAGAGAGCCCGATGTGGGGCTCAATCCCAGGACCCTGGGATCATGACCTGAGCCGAAGGCAGAGGCTTTAACCCACTGAGCCACCCAGGCACCCCTAAACGTGTAGAAAAATTTAACTTGTACACTAGAGCATTCATTGTTTAAGAGTCATGTGCTCAAGAAGTTAGCATTGGCTTGGGGATATATCTGTGTTTATAGTCTGGTTTATAACACTACTGTCTTAGTCCTTGGTCTTTCTACTTTTAAGAGGGGCTTTTCTTGTTTAAACCATTGGCACATGTCTTCACCACATTTCAGGGCACTTCGTCCTCTATCCACAGGAACTAATCTTAGCCATCTTCTTACTCTTAGCAGATTATTTCTCTGTCTTTAATATGGAATTTATTTCTAGAGAAACATCCCAGAATAGACTTGGGTAGCTTTTGTCTAACAGAACAATCTAAGGTATCATGGGAACTCCACTTTGTTTCCCATGAGATCATAGATTATTTCATCAATATATCCTCTCCCCCATGCTCCTTTTTTTAGTGTCTAGAAGTTACTTGCTAAATCAGATATACACAAATACATACACACAGATATATACTCTGCTGCTCAAGAAGGAAACATTAATTCTCAGAAACAGATCTTTCTAAATCTGAGTACTCAAACTAGCATTTCCCTATCCAAGTTCATTCCACAACTATATATTTTATTTAGCCTATACAGTTTTTGTTTACTTTTAGAAATGGAGCTAATATTAAAAACTGGCACCTTTCATAGTAAGTTCAGGATTTACGGCTTTTCTTAAAAAAATCATAATAAGATTTAGATATACTAGACCAACAAGTATGCATGACAAAATTTGGCTAAACTCAGTAAGCTTTAGACAGGAATTGTGGTCTTCATTCAACCACATTCTCTATTAAGTTCTTGTTACCACTCCCAACATGGAGGCCATGCTACTTGTTCTTCATCACTTTGTTGTTGTTATTGTTTTTCCTGAGCCACTTCACTTAATTGACATTTGTTACCTCTCCATTATAGGTCATGGTCAAAACCCGTAATTCTGAGTCACGGAAAATCAGTAAATTTTCTAATTTCTGGCTAAACCTGTTCAGTGGCAGTAACTACAGTTCAAATTTGTCATGTTTTCATCTATAATAAATGTACACCTATAGCAAACATGTTACATTTTTTAACCTTAAAGTGTAAATGAGTGAAACTAAAAAAATCTACCTGATCAAAATAATAACTTTAAAAATAACGAAGGGGTAAAGACATAGAAAAATTTATCTAGGAGGACCCGGGGGGCTCAGTTGTTCAAGGATCTGTCTTTGGCTCAGGTCCTGATCCCACCATCCTGGGATCCAGCCCTGTGTTGGGCTCCCTGTTCAGTGGTGAGTCTACTTCTCCCACTTCCTCTGCCTCTCCCCATTTGTGCTCTCTCTCTCTTGCTCATTCTCTCTCTCTCTTTCAAATAAATAAATAAAATCTTTTAAAAATTATCTGATGAACAGGGAATCACCATTGAAAACAATCTTAAGTGTTCATGTGACTAGGCAAGGACAAACATATTCCATTCTTTCCCCAATTCATAATGTCTCTGAGTAGGCTCTCCAGAAAAATATGTAACAATTATAAAAATGCATTAGATTCCTTGAGGAGAGAGAAAGCAAAGTAAAATTCACATTTTCTTGATTCTCAAAATGTGAGCTACCTGATTGTGGTTGAGGGAAAAGAAATCATAGAATATTAGCTCTGGAATGGCTCTTACTAACATTTATCTTCTTCCACACCTCAGAAACTACAGGTAAAGAAAGTGAGAATCAGAAATGTTGAATGACTGACCCATGGTCACACTACTCACCTTTTGGAAGGTCTGGAGTATAAGATCTTTGGCCAAGATATGGTGCTGCCCTTGATCATTAGAAATTATCTCAGCACATGCAATTGGCTGAGATCTTTTATGATCTTTTATATCTGCAGGCTGCAAGGTGTACTTTATTTTTTCCAATAAGACTTAAGTTGGTAGAAGGGCAAGGAAGATGGTCATCACATCATAGACTGGGGACAATCAAATCAACATATTTTTGGTTAGTATAGAATGCTTCACCTCTGAACCTGTTAAGCCATGAAGCTAATGAACTGAGTATAATCCATTGCTCCTTTTACCAATGTAACATGGTAGACAGAATGGAGACTTGGTAATAGCTCAGATTTAAGTTCAAGCTCTACCTAGTATTTAACCTTAAAACCATGTCCAGGAAATTTAATCTTTCTGAATTTTTGGCCACTTTAACAGTACAGTGAAGAAAATGGTACCCAGCTTAGTGGACTGCTCATTTTTTCATTGAACAAGTATGTATTAAACCCCTACTCTTTTTAGTGCTAACAGTGAGCCAGAAAACAAATGCTCTACCTTACCTTACCTTCCCTTCCAAAAGGCAAGATAGGTGTATGAATTAAATAAATACCAACAATGGTTCCTGGCACAAAGGGCATGCTCAATAATACATTTTTCATCTTCTGCCCTATTTTCTCCAAAACTAATGCCTAAAATCAGGAGAATCTTTGCTCCTGAGCTTCAGTATAGATTGGGAAAGAAAAGCATATACATTGCCAGGGACAGAACTTTGTGAAAGCCAGCCAGAATCTAAATAACTATTTTCCTACATGCCCAGCTAGAACGAAGTAGGTGTTATAACACAATAAGGGTTAAGTGCCTCAGTACCTCCAACTACATACTTCCCCATGAGCTCTGTTTAATTTCACTCCAAAGTATACTTTCTTTGGTGCTATGTAGAGCTGTTTGATATGGTGAGTAGTGTTGAGAACATTGGGTGAATGTCATCAGACATCTATTTCAGGTGTGCTGCTAACTGCTACATGGCGTGGTTTAAGCAAGCCACTTGATCTCACTGTGCCATGATTTCCCACCTATGAAATGAGGTGAGATTAGAATAGATGACCTGTAACAGCCTTGCAACTCAACAAAGCCAGATCCTCAAGGAGGTTGTGTATGTGTGTTTAAATTAGTTTTATTGAAGACATCCGTCTGGCCCCACTCTTTCAGAATACTGGGAATATTCTGAATTATCACAAAAGCAGGGTTCCAGTCTTTCCTCAGAGATATATATTTATTATTAATTCTAAAATTCCTCCCGTACGTACCTGTTACTAGCACCAGCTCCAGATAAAATGAAGGACCAGGAAACAGGTGCCTATAGTTATGCATCTCCTTTTTCAGAACTCCAGATCCTCAATTACAAGAATGCTGTCTATTCCCAATATCTCCGTTGTTCTCATCTCCGCTTTATCACTAACCTTACCTTCTCTCAGCTATCTGATGGCTAACCCAGGCTAAATTATTTCTGAAAAATGTGCCATTGTACTTTACATTCCTAGATTGTACTAGGAGAAATCAAGGACTAACTTTCAATTGCAATTTCAAACTGTAGAGAAAGTGAGGGGTGTGGTGGGGATGGGGAAGAAATTTCAGTGAATTTGAGCTTTCTGAGCAGCCTCTACGGATTTAATTAACATAAAGCCCCAAGAGAATACTGGACACATAGTAGGAGTTCAACAAATAGTAGCTCTTCTTATTCTTGCTCTCAAGTCAGCTTCACAAATTATATAATCTAGCCTAGATTCCTGGTAGGTTTGCCCTCTTTTAAAATCCCCTTGATGCCTTTGAAACCTGGGACTATGTTTTAGAATTTAATGTATCAATTCTACAAATGAACCACTTTTCTCTTGCGCTTTCTTTTATCTTCCTCTGGTTCTTGCTAATCTTTTATTTTATTCTTCGTTCCCGTGTTTTCTCTCATTTCTTCTTTTGAATTTGTACCTTTTACATCTCCAGAATTGCTATCCCCTCATATTCTTATTATGCAGCCCACCTTGCTTGTAGTCATGGGGCAAAGTAGATTCTCTTGCTCTGGAGAAAGTCTGGTAATATTCAAAAACACCATACCTGAGGTTAGGGGAGAGTTTAATACATATTCTAATCTCTTCTCCTATGCCCCACCTCTGTCTTCCCTTGTATTGAAGTACTGAGAGTTAGGCTTGTTTGTTTGTTTTTGTTTTTTCTTTTTTCTTTTTTTCCTGTTTTCTTTTCTTCTGCCCTGCTTTATTTTGTTTTGCTTTCTGTCAGCTTGTGGAAGACAGAGAATCAGGGATGTCTGATGCGCGAGCCTAATATGTGAACAGGAAAACCGCCGAGGGGCGGGCAAGTATGGAGGAGCCTGCTGCCGTGTGCACGCAGACCACAGGCAGTCACCCACCGAAATGAAATGTATCCACTTCTTTAAAAGGGCAGTCAGCTGCCTGGCGTTTGATTTTCCTCCTCCCCAGGTCGTTGGCTTTCTCATGCCCAATGTTGCTTCTCCCACTCTGCTTTTCCCAGGTAATTGTCCTCCCTCTAGATGGCAGCAGTTGTAATGATGGTGGTGACAGTAAGTACTTCCCTTGTTGTTCACAAACTCCATCATCGTGATTCCTGTGTGAGAGCTAGGCTTGCTTTTCCTGTGAGGATCCCCATTTGACAGATGCTGACCGGGAAGCAGACAGTGGCAAACCCCTTCTGCCTGCACTGCCCTTGTCAAAGTGATGTAGACTGAGGCCCTTTGGAATGCATGGCACACTCCCTTTCGCAAATGTGGACCCCTCATGTGAGCCACAGCAATGTTTACCTAAGAATAAATGTCAAGTGTTTAGAAAAGCACTCTACAAATCTGGGTAAGCTGACTGCCATTGTGTATACTACTCTTGCCTTCTGGGTAATATGATAGTTATTTAATTCCTTTACCTTTTTCTTTTTTTTTTTTTTAACTAATTCTTTCTTTCTTTCTTTCTTTCTTTCTTTCTTTCTTTCTTTCTTTCTTTCTTTCTTTCTTTCTTTCTTTCCTGGCAGAAATGGTATAAGGGAAAGGTAAAGAGCTGGTTTGGATGTTTTCCTTCTAGTAGAAGGAGTATCTCTTAAGAGAGGAAACAGGTAGTGAAGTGCCTCTTCCCTTCCTCACCCTTACCCTTACCCTACTCCTTATTTTACCCCCTGTCTTCCTAGTTGGCACAAGAGTCTGGCTTTTATGCATAAGATTTACAGGAAATATTTCTTCCTCAGCTGAAGAAATATTTAGACAGCACTAGAGACAGACTTGAATCCCCCACAAGAGGCAGACCTTCTGGTATGATCCAGTCTTTCTCATGGGAGAACTGAAGCATGAAGGATGTTTCTTAGACATTTTAAAATTACTTTTAATCATCACAGTACTCTCTTCCTTGGAGGCTGGCAGCGTTTGGTTTGTTTTTTTTTTTTGTTTGTTTGATTTGTTTTTTGGAGGTTTTTTTCTTCCTCTTCACTGGCTTAATTTTTGCAGGATTCTGTCCTTTCCTCTCCTTTTTCTTTTTTTCGAGGGTAGGTAGGAAGTCCTAGTCTAGGTTATCAGGTGACTGGCAAAAGGTGCAATGCCTGCTTCATAGTCTAATTGGGAAACTGTGTTAAAGGAAGGGATGGTTTCAGGACATTGTGTTTATTTTTTGTCCAAAAACCAGGCCAGTAGATAGTGTAACACTCATAAAAAAGGACCAAAAACAAACAAACAAACAAACAAAACACCCCCCCCACACACACACACACAAACACAAACAAATGAAATGATATTACAGAGAAACAAAATTCTTTCCCACTAAAGGGAACATGAAGGAAAAATTGGAGGCTGGTATACAGTGCAGGTATACCGTGGTGGTTTGGCTATCCTCAAACGCCAGAAAAGTGGTCCTCTTGGTACTCAGAGTGCATTCCTGGGATAAGTGGCACATCCCCATAGCTTGTTAGAATAACCTATTCTCAGATCTTCTGAATCAGAATTTGCATTTGACAAAAAAGTCGGATAACTTTTGGGCATGGCTAAAAGCAATTGGTACTTGCTCTTCCTGTTTCTGCCTTTTTGTGCCTGGCCTTTTTGCCTGTACCTGTCCCTTTATTTCAGCACGTCCTTACTGAGGATTTTCATCTGACTTCTTAGCTGCTGGATCAAACAATCTGTTTGAAATAAATTGCATAATACCAAGAGGGAATCAGTATTTAGCTGGCAGAACACAATTCTGATGTCAGGCTAAGTGTCTCTGGGGGTGCTGGTTGTGTATGCTGCTGGGTGCTCTGTGGTTAATGTATACTTTCATTCTGGAAAGGCAGAAATTAGATCAATGTTTCTTCATTTCCTTGGATTTAAGAGTAACACACACCAGGATTAATAGGTCTCATTTTTTTCCAAAACATTAAAATTTGTTCTATGTTGTCAGAACAATAAATCATTTACTCTCTGAGTTCTTCATGCTCAAGGAATAGTGAAACAATTACTAGCTCGGGTTATAAGATTAAATCTTGAAAACAGTATTTGCCAATATATTCTGGACCAAGAGGTATCACCATTTTCTTTGCTGGTTACCATAGGTTAATAATGAACTTCTACAACTTGACCTGTAGTTGTTATTGCTTGATGCCAAGAAAACACAATGAAAACATCCAGAAAATTCTCACCAGCTGTTTTCCTCAAGTGCCATGACACCATGTTCGTTCTGCATATTACCATATAATTAGGACTCTAACCTCCTTCAGCCCCTGAGTGTGTTGCTGTGGTGTTGAGGTCTTTCTAGCATATTATATTCAGTATAGTAACTCAGACCATAACAGTATTCAGTCCTCAGTGCTCTTTGTTGAAGGTCTTACTCCCATTTGATATTAGAATAAGAAAAATTTAGGATGCTTTCTCCTCTAAAATTGAATACAGAGCCAAAATAAACTGGTATATTAACTGATGAATTGGGATAGCATATGATTCAAATCAGAATAAAAATCCATTTGGCTAAGTAGGTTCAACTTTGGGAGAATTAAAATTTCTTTCATTCTGTCATGTCTACCACTGTGACTGGATTAGCTGTGGTATTTGTAGTTCAGTATTTTAAACTTGTAGTCATTAATTGTACAGCAGAGGATTTGATCAACCTAGCAGAAATTTGATTTGATTTTTAATAGAGTAAAAAAAAAACAAAACAAAACACCTCTTTCTCTATGTCAGGGGAACTCCATGAACACAGTAGGTACTCAAAAACACTTGTTTTATTTCCAAGATTCACAATAAAGATATTGAAATTCCACCCTGTTCAGGAGTTATGCCCAAAATCAAAGTAACAGAACACAAGAGGAATTGTTTCTTTTCCTTAATACTAAAGATAATACATCATGCTAGAAGAAAAATCCTAACATCAATAGTTCATTAATCCATTTCTAAGAGATATGCCTTTGCCTAGAGCTATGTTGATTGACCTTCAGGGTAATTTTAAACCCCAAGCACCACATCTGAATTGGATTCAAAACACACATCTTTCTTGCTGAGCACAATATTCTTTTCAGTTCAACAAGAATTTATTATGTGTCCAACATTATGGTAAGCAAGGGAAATGCTAAAGATAGAAAATATGTTCCCTCCTCTCAAGACAACATACATGTTATTTCATAAAGGAATTAGAGAGAATCTGGAAGAATACATAAAACTGAGAATTTTAAGTAGAGATTAAGTCATTATCTGTGTCCATTGAGCTGGCTCTCCTTCTACATCTCCACTTTCGCAAAGCATTACCCAAGACACCTGAGTCACAAATTCAGATTTCACCTGAACGCCACCATTTCTCTTCTGGTTTTATCCAATCAGTCATCAAGTCCAGCTGAATCTACCTTCTTACTACCTCTTTATTCAATATCATTCTCCCCATCTCTCTTTTTTTTTTAAGATTTTATTTATTTATTTGACAGACAGAAATCACAAGTAGGCAGAGAGGCAGGCAGAGAGAGAGGGGGGAAGCAGGCTCCCTGCTGAGCAGAGAGCCTGATGCGGAGCTCGATCCCAGGACCCTGAGATCATGACCTGAGCTGAAGGCAGAGGCTTTAACCCACTGAGCCACCCAGGCACCCCCATTCTCCCCATCTCTTAATGCTGGTACCTTAAATTGGTCTGCATTAACTTTGGCTTAGACCATTACAATAGCCTTTTAACTTTTTAACTAGTCTCTCTCACTCTGGCTTATTACTCAAGGAGTTTCCTAAAAAATAGATCGAAAGCTGATGCTATTGTTATTAATATTACCTATTACTCACAAGGTAAAACTCTGACCTTATGTTCTCAACTTAGACCTTCTGTTTTGTCTCTATCAACATGGATACCAACACCTTTACATTCCCCGCAAAACATATGTACCTGTTTCAGCATCTGAAGTTTTTCTCATTCTACTCCCCCTGCCTGTAGTGATGTTTTTTCTCATCTTTTATTTCCACTTGACAACTAACGAAACACCTTTCAAATTTCCATTTGAGAAAGTATCTGCAATCATTTTCCTAAGCAGAAATGACCTTCTTTCTTTTGGGCCCCACCCATAGGCTGGGCATATTTCTATCCTTATCCCTACCATGTCTTCCCATTCAGTTTTAAGACAGGATCCAGATCCTAGAAGAAGAAGAATATAACGGGTGTCAACACAAGGCAAATGAGAGGGTGAATGACAAATGAATGCCAAGAAAATGAATGGTCAAAATATGATATTTCTGTGAAAGAATATCTGAGAAGAGTCTCACCTAATGTATTAGTTTCCAGTTGCTGCTGTAACAAATTACCACAAACTTTGTGGCTTAAACAACATGAATATATTACCTTATGTTTCTGAAGGTGAGATGTCTTAAATGGTTCAACATGGCTGCATCTCTCCTGGAGACTCCAGAGGAGAAGCTTTCCTTGCCTTTTTTTTTTTTTTTTAATTTTTTATTTTTTCAGCATAACAGTATTCATTATTTTTGCACCATACCCAGTGCTCCATGCAATCTGTGCCCTCTCCAATACCCACCACCTGGATCCCCCAACCTCCCACCCCCTGCCCCTTCAAAACCCTCAGATTGTTTTTCAGAGTCCATAGTCTCTCATGGTTCACCTCCCCTTCCAATTTCCCTCAACTCCCTTCTCCTCTCCATCTCCCCTTGTCCTCCATGTTATTTGTTATGCTCCACAAATAAGTGAAACCATATGATAATTGACTTTCTCTGCTTGACTTATTTCACTCAGCATAATCTCTTCCAGTCCCGTCCATGTTGCTACAAAAGTTGGGTATTCATCCTTTCTGATGGAGGCATAATACTCCATAGTGTATATGGACCACATCTTCCTTATCCATTTGTCTGTTGAAGGGCATCTTGGTTCTTTCCACAGTTTGGCGACCGTGGCCATTGCTGCTATAAACATTGGGGTACAGATGGCCCTTCTTTTCACTACATCTGTATCTTTGGGGTAAATACCCAGTAGTGCAATGGCAGGGTCATAGGGAAACTCTATTTTTAATTTCTTGAGGAATCTCCACACTGTTCTCCAAAGTGGCTGCACCAACTGTTGTTACATCTCCTTCTCTAAATGGTATACCACCCTCTTCTACCTTTGGTGGAATTTGTGATTATATTGGGCTCACCAGTGTAATTTATGATAATCTCCTCATCTCAAGGTCTTTAATTAATCATACCTACAAAATTACCATGTAAAGTAACATATTCAGATTCCTGGGATTAGGATGTGGATATTTGGGAGGGAGGTGGCATTCTGCCCACTACACCCAAGATTAAGCCATTTCTTCGAAGTTGCAAATACTTTCTAGGTCCATTACAGGGAATGGAAGATGGAAAGTAACCCTGTGGTAAGAGATGGCTGGTGTAAAAGAAATCATAAATAAAACAAAAAACAAAGATCACCTGGGGTTCACAGGTAAATTTATGGACTGATACACATGTCTACACATGCCCAATACCCAGCGAGCATGGATATACGCCTGCAGACACTCATATACAGTTATTCCTGATCCATCTCCAAGTCAAAGCCTTTCACTATACTCCCTGGATTCCATTTTGTCCTTGCACTATTTCCCAAGCATTTTCTGAAGATGAGCCTTAGTTTGATCTCATGTGTTACGGTGTCCAGTGGAAGTGATTTTCCCCACTTGCCTTCACCTAAAAAAGTTTTCAGGCTGGTAAAATGTTCTATTTCAGCAAGCTCACTTCAGTCTTCTCAACACAGCAAGGGACACTCAGCTCTGTCTTATTCAAAAGTACCTTCAGAAATTGGTTGGAACACTTGAGGGAAGAATATGAATCTTTTTAGTTTGAGGTGGTTATGATTTTCCAAAGAGTCGCTTGCTTTGTTATTCCTTTGAAAAGCCTCAGGAAAATGGTCGAATTGTATCCAAGCATCCTCATGGCCTGAAATTCAGTTTGCTCATTGATATATGTCTACCTTTAAGATTCTCCATCTCTCTTCTAAAGTCACAAGTTGTTTGGCCTAACTTTAAATACAGTTTTGTTGGTGCATGGCTGAAAACTCCTTTGATGCTATTGTATCCCTTCCTCCTTGGCTGATAGATAATTGTGACTCAGTCAGACAATTATTTAATTTCTCTGCTCCTATTCCCTTGAGGCCTGATGGCCCTCCCTGTCCCTATTCATTAGCCCTCTCTATACAGTGACTCTGAATTCTCTAAATATGTGTTTTTGCACTTGTGTGTGTGTGTGTTAGTATGCTGAGAGCCAAATGTCTTTTCTTTATCCACTTAATAAGTGGATTCATAATATAATAAGACTATGTTCTGAAATATCAACACTAATCCTCTTGCCCTGAAGGAAATGGTGTTTAGAATCTTGAAAGTCCTTTATCAGACTAAACTCTATTTCTCTATAACTGGAAATCTCCTTATATCATAAATACTTGTCATGCACACTTCTTCAACTGACAAGACAATGCTTATCAATCATAAAATTTCAAGTTATGCAGATGTCTCCTTCTATCCTGTTTGTAGTCATGTGGATAGCACACAAAAGGTTGGAAGTATAGAAGTGAGAAACCTGATGGGGTCACTCCCCCTATATGCTTGAAAAAGCAAAGACATGTTTCTCACTGTTTTTAAGTAACAGACTATTACTCATGCAAAATCAGTTAACTGTAATTAGACACTCATTTTATTATGGGACATTGGGTGAGCAGAAAAGGTGACATGAGGTAACTTCCTAGCAAACTCAAGTTCTGAAGTGTTGACTGAATTTGATTTTTGTAGAATGGCTAACAACCCGAGGGCATTATCCAGAGCTGCCAGTTATATATCAAGAAGCTCTCTGAATTTGGCTAAGCTTATTAGGGATAGCATTATCATTTATAAGAAAATTCTGTGAGGTTTTTTAAGTACATGGAGTCCTCAAGCAATATGAAAAACACACACAGCGAACTAAGAGATAGGCAGAGCTTGGTCTCTGGAGAATGACAGGTTGTCTTGACCCAGGCTGGATTTGAAGCTGAGGTTCGAGATATTGCAGAGCTGAGTTTTAGATCACTAAGTAATCCCCTCTGGCTCATCTTTCTGCTTAGTCTGTGTCAATTTTTTTTAAAGTACCCGAATTACATTTTTATGTTGCTCTATAAATAAAGTGATTGTGACATTTTTAATACATTTACAGTTCCTGTAAGTCATTGCTCCTTTCACTTAATTGAAAGGCGGGTTGGATCGTTTGAATTTGGTAATATGTATCAAATGGTGTTCAAATCCAACTCAGAAATAAACAACCTCCTTCAAATTTAAGTACAAATGAAACATTAGGGCTCTTCAAGTCATAATTCAAAAGCATCTTTATTCAAGGAACTTACATCATTATATAAACTATCAGAGAAATCCACAACCAAATATAATAAACTGTTAGCTCTTTGAAAGTAGTCAGCCCATTTTATATTTCTTTGTTATTCAGGAGCCCAGTAGATTGTCTGGTGTGCATTTAATTATGCATTCAGCAAACATTAATTTATGCCTATTACATGCCAGGACTATTCCAGGGCTTGGAGATAAATGAATATCATAGTTCCCTTTTTATGATGAGCTATGTAGAAAAAGCTGTGGGACAATGTTGGATAGTCCCTTTGCCCAGCCTTTGGAATGACAAAAGATTTCCTAGAAGAGACCATTCCTGAGCTGAGCCTTGCAAGGGAAGAGAAGGCAGCCAAGACAAGGACTGGACATTAGAAGTTGGCCATTCTGAGAAGTGGGAAAGATTAACAGGAATGGAGTTTTCAGTGTGTGGAATAGGAATGGCAAGAGATGGTTGTTAAGAGGTAGCAACAGGACTGCCCCGAAGAGCCTGGGATAGCACACTAGTAGTTTGGGTCCTAACCTGAAATTCACAGGTAGGTGTTAGAAAGATTAAAGAAGTAACAAAATGTGATGTGATTTGGGTATTAGGAAGATGACTCTGACAACATTATGGAAAATAGATTGATGTTGGAAGATAGTACAAAACTGGAAGCAGAGATTAGTAAGAGTTGTTTCAGAATCAAGAAGGTGGCTGTCTAATCTAGAAAAGGAAAGGTAGGAATGTGTGGTGGGAAAGGAAAGGGAAAAATCAAGGATAACTTTTATTTTTTTATATTATTTTGTTTTACTTTATTTTATTTATTTTTTTGCCTGAGCAGTTGAGTGGATGGCAATGGTATTAGCCAAGAGAGGGAAGAATGGAAAAGCAGCAGCACTTAGAGAAAGAAAAGAGGTAAGAAAAGAGGAATGCCTTGGAGGTTAGGATGATGTCACATAATAACATCATCATCATCATCATCAAATATTCTCAATAATATATTGATATATAATAATATATTGATAATAATAATAATCATGATAAATAAAATATTCTCAAACAGCAGTGCATTGCCTTTTTCTTTCAGCAGCCCATACCTTTCAACTCCTAAATGAAATATACTTTAGCCATGTTAACATGATGAACTCCTGTACCTTTTTTGGTTATGTCCCTCTTAGCACATTTTTTCTCTTCCTTGTAATATGCACATTTTAACTTTCCTTTCTTATGTAACTGACATGCCACTTACCTCTCACGTCTTAGTATCCCTGTTTATGTTACAAGGCTAAATATTAGCATAGAGATTCCCTGCAGTCTCCTTCCACCTCAATCTCTTATTCTATGATTCTTGGGTGCAGCTTATCCATACAGACCTTCCTTTTGCAAATAATTTGATAGGCTTCGGTCAGTATCAAATTTATTACAGGAAGGGTCTATCAGGGATGAGGAGCAGCTAAGACTCAACAAGTTACCCAAAGCTAATAACTACCCCCCCAATTCTACTTATGTATTTCCTTTATAAAGTTTAAGAGAAGGAAACTTGATGAGCCTTGGGGCAAAAAGAACAGGGAATACTCAGACTCTTCAACCTGTTTCTGGATCGTGAGCCATGTGAGTGCCTTGAATTGTGCTAAAAATTATTCAACAAATGTCTTGATCATTATACAGCGGAATCAATCCCATGACAGGTCTACCTAAATATTTTACTCATTGTAAAAAAAAAAAAAAATGAGAAATAGAGGTATGGTGAGGAAAAAATGAATTGTCCAGAAAGATGATGAGAGCTACAAGTTTGAGAAGAGAAGGTAAATTTCCAAAATACAACTTTTGCTCCTCACTCAAAACTCTCTTCCATAAGTAACATAGCATGCACAATGATGTGCTTTTTAAGTGCACAAATGAAATCAAAGATGAGATATGGTATCTGAGTCCCTTCTGTAAATGTCCTTGTGGATACCTCCCTTACCTCCATGCAGCCTTTACTTAGATAATATATTTTTTCATGAGATTTTCATGGCCCTTTATACAAAATAGGTAAACTAATGCATTCAACCTCCCCATTTACTTTCCTTGCTTCATTCGGCTCCATAGCACATCTATTCAACAAATGACATACTTAACTTTTAATTTTGTTATATGGCCACATCCCCCTGCCCAACTAGAATATAAGTGCCTTGAGCATAAATATGTGTCTCTTTTGTTCACTGCTAGATATGCAGCCCCTTAGAACAACACGTGACATTTAGTAGACACTCAGTAAATATTTGCTTAATGAGTGGTCAAGTGTTTTTGAGTTATTTGTATCTCTTAACATTCTTTTGTAAGAAATTTGTGATCAATTTTTTCTTACATTTTAAAAAATGTACTAAAATTCAAAGATAACCAGAGTGCCTCAGTGGCTCAGTTGGTTAAGTGTAGGACTCTTGATTTCTGCTCAGGTTATGAGATCTTGGGGAAGTGAGATCAAGACTCTGTCGGGCTCTGCGCTCAGCTAGGCGTCTGCTGGAGATTCTCTCTCTCCTTCTCCCTCTACCCCTCCTCCCACTCATGATCACTCATTTGCCCTCTCTTTCATAAATAAACCTTTTAAAGAAGATTCTATTTATTTGAGTGAGAGAGAGAGAGAGAATGAGTGGTGGGGGGGAGAAGAGAGGGAGAGGGAGAAGCAGACTCCACACCCAGCAGGGAGCCTGATGTGGGGGCTTGATCCCAGGACCCAGAGATCATGACCCAAGGCAAAGGCAGATGCTTAACCCACTGAGCCACCCAGGTGCCCCTCTCATAAATAAATCCTTAAAAATAAAATAAAATAAAATTTGTATATAACCATAAAATTGGGAATAGAAGGACAATTGTAGTAAGAAAGATGAGAAAATACCTTAAGTAATTGATCTTAGAGGATCTCCATCCATTTGTTTTGAAGGGAGAAATCTGTTTTAAATAGGCTAACTTTAATTCTCGTGATTCTTGACATTAGAAAAATGGATTTTTAAACGATTTTCAAAAAAATTCTTTAAATTTCTTATGAAGTGTGTTCTGCAAATAATGCATATAATGGTTTAGTTCAGTGGAGAGGAAGTGTGGATCTTATGAATATTTTGCTTCTGTTTTTGGAATCTTTTTATTCTCATTTAAATCGTTTGGATAATAGTCTCACAGTTGTTCCCCACTGTCTGTTAGATTTAGAGCTTTTGGAGGAAGCCCAGAAAGAAATGAATGAGTAGGCAGAGTGCTAATTGATTATACATATAAGCAGAATATTGTTAATTTATTAATTTCTGGATCATGCCAGTTTTTCAAGGGGTGGAGAGTAAAGGCATGCTGTGACCCAGATGGGCTGGTTAGGTAGGCAGACGAGGCCCTATGCCTTCTCCTACTGTGTCTTGCTCAACCTGAGATTCACACAAACTCAACCATTAACTTCAAAACCATAAGGCTGAATCAGAGAAGGAGGGCAAATAAAGAGAGATAGAGTTAGTCTTTAGATATCTCTTAGACATGTTTTCAATTTTGATATGTTCATGTGTTCATTCATCTATTCAGTGAACATTTCTGGATTGCTTACTCTGTATCAGGCACTATGTTCTGCCTAGGTAGTAGAGGAATTCATTCATTATTGGAAAAATTTGTTGTGAGCCCCTATTAGTGCCAGGCTCTGTTCCAAGCACTAATGATAGAGAAGTGAATACATCAAAGTCTCCACTTCTGCTGAACTCACGTAATATGAACAGAGAATGACAATAAGCAGACAAACTAAAATAAAAACACACAAATACCATCAGATGCTAGTAAGTACTATGGCGGAAAATAAAGCCAGGAAAGGAGAATTGAGTGAGGTTATGGAGATAAATCTGAGAGGAAACAAAGGGTGATATCATTTTTAGGGGCAGTTTTATACTGGAGAAAGACAGCTCTATTAAATGTAAGGGCCAGTTTGGATAGTGGTGAGATGGGGGTTGGGGATTAGGTATCATTGTAATTGCACTAGGCTGAGATGGCAGGGACTGGGATGGGGGTGACTGTGAGATACAGATCAGTCTATATCAATATATAGATCTATATATGTGTGTGGATATATATGTATGTATGTATATTTACCTATATATCATATACGTGTGTGTATATATATAGATCAATATAAAGGATAGATGATTGATAGGTAGACAAAAGATAGCTATAGAGAGAACAAGTATATAGAAAGGATATAAGTTTTAAAAGTAAACTAGTTAGGCCTTAGTCATTCTTTAAATCTTTATTGAGCAACTGCTTGATTTGGCCCATGTGCTAGACACCCAGACGTGAGGTACATGTATGTAAATACACAGGATTTTATGTAGGAAGGTCTGTTGTGTATGGAACAATGTGGACTGTGTCTGCCACAGAGAATACTTGGCAAATTCATGAATTGTGTCTGTCATGTTTTCAAAAAGATAATTACTTTTTAGAGTGTGTTAATAAAGGAAAATGTATTTTCATTTTAGAGTCATGTTTGTATTACATAAGCAAATTTTCTCTTCCCGGCAGGACACAAAACCTGGTCAGCCCTACTTTTACTCATAAAGCCATCAGACTTTCAGTAAAGAAATTGCCTTGAGGATGAAAAGTGCTAGCTTATATATAGCTCAAAAATTTACTGATTGCTTCCCATCCACACTACCCTGTCAACAATTTAGCCACCAAATCCCTAAACACACACACACACTAATTTTTTAAAAGGATTCTTTAGTAGTGATGAGTTTCACTTCAAAATGCTTTCTCTTCCCATTAGATTGGATTACTGAGCGTAAGAGTAGAGAGTTTGTCCCTTTCTGACCAGGACATTGATGAGCCTCATAAATTAAAATTTATGTCTTCCCTTGTTACAGATGTGCCACCTGGATCTTTTGAATTATCACAGCCACCAAATGAATTTTATAGTCCATTGGGGGCTGTCCATGCTTGTTAAGGTGATATTTCCATCTCTGGCGTAGCATGGAATCTCATCTCCTTCTTGGTGAATAATCACAGTGCCCCATCAGCTATCTTTTGCTTTTTGCAGTGCTCTCTAAGTTTTCTATCCTCTACTTCTTAGAAGTCCAGTCAAAAGATGAAATTACAATCTAACAGCCCTGTTGAGTATCTCTATTGTGTATCATCTTCAGACAACATGAGCCTCTGGTTTAGTGACATATATTCCCTAGATGACTTCTATTTCCATTTGGCTTTTCCCTATTTCTATTCTTCTTTTTTTTTAAACTAGTTTCTATTATTTCCTATTTCTCTTTCATCTCTTATTCTTTTAAACTCACTTAGGTTCACTCTTCTAGGAGATTTACCTACATCAACACATTTAATTCTTTCAAGATAGGTAGTTCTATTCCTAGATTATAGATGCAAGAAGGTCGCTCAAGGTCGTGCAGTTAATAGGAGGAAAGACCAGAATTCAACTTGTATTATAGGATTCCCAAGGCCATGCTTTTCCATATCTGATACTGGTTCTTAGAAAAGCCCTCATTCCCCTCTCATTCTTCTAAACCTCCCTGTAGCAGCTCGGCATCTTACAACAAACTCTCCTGGGAGAAAAGAACACACCACAGTATTCACTTCAGTGTCTTTCCAGCAATTCCTTCTAAGTCATGAAAGCAATATGAGAAGATAAAGAACATAAAATTTTGGCTTAGGAACTTTGGTTTTGAGTATGTTTTGAGTGTAGTTCTGGCACTAACTAGGTGAGGCAAATTGCTCTCAAGAAAAATGACATAATACTTAAAGTGTCTTGGAGTTGTGAATGAGCGGAAATGAGACTACTTAGAGATGTCCATGACATCTGACTGACTAATCCAAAGGCATAAAATGGCTAAAGATCAATAGTTTGAAATCTCTTGGAAGTTTCTGCAAATCAAATCCTGGGAAATACCAGAGACCCTGTCTTTCCTAAGCCATGTTTATTCAAACCACTCAATATATTGTTCTAAAGTGGGCTTTCCCCCTAATGTATACCAAAGTCAAGTTTTACTGTCTACAACCCAGGTAATTTTACTAATACAATACCCAACTTGCAATTCCCCATGAGTCTGATTCCCATGGTATCTCAATGAGACAAGATTCAAGGTAGCTACTATTCTGAAGCCAAAATGGCTAAAGATCATAGGCAAGATGTTGCTTGTGAAACTATATGGTGGTCTCATCTAGTTGGGTTCTGGAGATATCATATTCTGTCCTTCCTTTGTGGCCTGACATTACTAGATTGGTCATAGAGCTGGCATAAAGCTCAGTAGAGGGAACCCTGGGGCCAGGATTAAATCAGACCAGGGGTAGATTCTGAGGGACAGCTCTACGTGATAAGCATCCCTTGAGCTTTCCTAGCTCCATGGGATGCCCACACTCAAGGAACTGAGAACAACAGTAAGTTCTAAGGTTGGTTGCTAACTGAAAGCCACTTTGATCCCCAGCAGTGCTGCCTTTGTTGAAAAGAAGAGACAGAGGTCCATGTTTTAACTACTAGGTATCAGGCAAGTCGGTAGGCAGAAGAAAAGCATAACTCATTTTAATGCAGCAGTTACTGCAGATTTGTAACTAAAGCCTGTAAATCTCGACCCTTAAAGAGCTTCAAGCTCTAGCAACTGAGTAAAACAGGGAAGAAGAAGGTAAACATTCTCCAAGAAATTTACCTTTTCTCTCCAGCACAATTTGCCTCATGAGGAATTTTTAAAAATACTTACTATAAATATCATTTTCTTAAGGAAAGCCTCAAATTTTGGATTGGTATGGGTTTGTTGGTTTTCTTTTCTTTCTTTTTTTTTTTTTTTAAAGTGAAGGGAGGGATGTGTGTGTGTGTGTGTGTGTGTGTGTGTGTGTGTGTATGTGTGTGATGGCTTTGTTTCTGGTTTGTAATTAAAGTAAAATTGAAATTCTGAATTTGGTTGGGAAATGACTGAAGACTATCTGATTTCCCAGCAATCGGTGTCACTATTAAACTGCTTTTTGAATGGATCTCTTTTTTATTATTTTATGCAGCATAAGCAGTATACTTGAGGCTATACCATATGTGAAGAAATGAATATTCCTTTCATTTACGGAGATATTTGGTCTTTTAAGGGTGCAATGATTTTTGGATAATACATAAAGTCAAGATCCAGATGGCTTGCCAATATTAAAGATCTATTTTAGGCATATAATTTTCAGGTCTTAACTCATGGCCCCTTAGCCAAATCCAAATGCAAGTTAATTATTGTATTTTTCTCTAAATTCCCTCAAATAATTTCACTTGGGCACAGCACTCTTTACTGTTGCTGGGTTGTAGTTCTGTTACTGCTGTTAAACATTTGCTAGGGCCTATCTGAAGGGTGAGTTAATGGATCCCAACCATTACTCACTTACCTCACCAGTTATGTGAAGCTTGAATACTTCATACTTTGAAAAAAATAAATGAAAATTGTTTATGTCAATTAAAAGATGGCATAAAAGTCTAGCATTTCACAGTTTGCTTGAAGAAAAAAAAAATACAGATAAAAGAAGGAAGTTCAATGGAGAGAGGGGAAAATGAGTATTCCATTCAGGTCCATAGACTACATGGCTCTCATTTGTGGCTGCACATTAGAGTCTCCTTTAATACTTTTAAAAAGACCAATACCCTGGTCACCATATAGACCATTTAAATGAGAATCTCGACAGGGGGAGCCTGAGTATTGATATTTAGAACAACTTCTTAGGTAACTCTAGTCCATGATCAGAACTAAGTACACTCACAGAATTCCTATCTCAAGTGACTCAATCATTGGTATCACATCTGCCCCCCATTCTACATCATTAGCTGTAGAGAAAATAATGCCTAAATTACACATGCAAACTATGCAAGTAAGCCTAACCTAAAAATTCATCACCATGTGATAATATTAAGTTTCCTCCAAAATATTCTTACCTTCTTTTCGTACATAAAATAATCAGGACACTTAGGTTATTTCTATGCTGCATTTCCTTTCTTTCCTAAGAACGAATATAATTTCAGCTATTTTAAATCTTGTCATAACAGTTAGTCCTACTTTTAGTTCTTTTGGATGACTGCACAGCCACCTGGAAAGAAAACAACATATTAATTGATGAGACAGATCAGAGTTCAAAATGTCTCTCAAGTCAGGAGCTTCCGAGGATTTTTTTTTAATTAAAAAAAATATATATATATTTTTAAGATTTTATTTATTTACTTGATAGAGATCACAAGTAGGCAGAGAGGCAGTCAGGGGGGTAGGGGGTGAAGCAGGCTCCCTGCCAAACAGAGAGCCTGATGCAGGGCTCTATCCCAGGGCCTGAGCCGAAGGCAGAGGCTTTAACCCACTGAGCCACCCGGGCGTACGCTTCTGAGGATTTTGAGAGAGGTCAAATGCATGTGAATTTGTCCAGTGAAATTAGGATCAGGGACACAGCCGATCAGTTCACCTTGTCTTGGTACCAGCAGTTTTGGTTTAATACTCTGTATCTTACCAATCAAGATCTTACTTACTATAACTCTCTGAAGTAGGACAGAAAGGGGATCATTGTACCCATTTTATTGATAAGGAAACTGAACCTTAAAGGTGGTTAATAGCTTTTCAAGTATAATTCTACTGCATTTTTATCTGCAACACAATGTTGCTATATATGGGATGCTTTCTTTCTTCATATTTATACTGGCATTTGTTTCTATGTAGAAAAGCTATTGGTTTTTATACATTAACTTTTTAAAAAGATTTTATTTATTTATTTGACAGACAGAGATCACAAATAGGCAAAGAGGCAGGCGGGGGGGAGGGGAACAGGCTCCCTGCTAAACAGAGAGCCTGATGTGGGGCTCCATCCCAGGACCCTGAGACCATGACCTGAGCTGAAGGCAGAGGCTTTAACCCACTGAGCCACCCAGGCGCCCCTGAATAGTCCTTTTTAAAGTACTGGGGCACCTGGGGGGCTCAGTGCATTAAGCCTCTGCCTTCAGCACGGGTCATGATCTCAGGGTCCTGGGATTGAGCCCCACATTGGGCTCTCTGTTCAGTGGGCAGCCTGTCCCCGTCCGCCGCCTGCCTCTCTGCCTACTTGTGATCTCTCTCTGTTAAATAAATAAATTAAACAGATCTTAAAAAAATAAAGTACTGCTGGATCTTATTGGCTAGTATTTTGGTGAGAATTTTTGCATCTGTGTTCATCAAGGATATTGGTCTGTCATTCTCCTTTTTGATGGGGTCTTCATCTGGTTTTGGGATCAAGGTAACGTTGACCTCATAAAATGAGTTTGGCAGTTTTCCTTCCATTTCTATCTTTTGAAACAGTTTTAGGAGAATAGGTATTAATTATTCTTTAAATGTTTGGTAAATTCCCCTGGGAAGCTGTCTGGCCCTGGTCTCTTGTTTGTTGGGAGATTTTTGATTACTGCTTCAATTTCCTTCCTCATTATGGATCCGTTCAGCTTTTTTATTTTTCCCTGGTTCAGTTTTGGTAGTTTATCCATCTCTAGGAATGCATCCATTTCCTCCACAATTATCTAATTTGCTGGCATATAGTTGCTCATAATATGTTCTTATAATTGCTTGTATTTCTTTGGTGTTAGCTGTGATATCTCCTCTTTCTTTCATGATTTTATTAATTTGATTCCTTTCTTTTTTCTTTTTTGATAAGTCTGGCCAGGCGTTTATCAATCTTATTAATTCTTTCAAAGAACCAGCTCCTAGTTACATTGATCTGTTCTACTGTTCATTTGGTTTCTATTTCATTGATTTCTGCTCTGATCTTTATTATTTCTCTTCTCCTGCAGGGTTTCAGCTTTCTTTGCTGTTCCTTTTCTAGCTCCTTTAGGTGTAGGGTTATGTTGTGTATTTGAGAACTTTCTTGTTTCCTGAGAAACGCTTGTATTGCTATATTCTTTCCTCTCAGGACCACCTTTGCTGTGTTCCAAAGATTTTGAACAGTTGTGTTTTCATTTTCATTTGTTTCTATGAATTTTTAAAATTCTTCTTTAATTTCCTGGTTGACCTATTCACTCTTTAGTAGGATGTTCTTTAGCCTCCATGTATTTGAGTTCTTTCCAACTTTCCTCTTGTTTTTGATTTCTAGTTTCAATTCACTGTGGTCTAAAAATATGCAGGGAATGATCTCAATCTTTTGGTACCAGTTGAGACCTGATTTGTGGCCAGAATGTGATCTATTCTGAAGAATGTTCCAAGTGCACTAGAGATGAATGTGTATTTTGTTGCTTTGTGATGGAATGTTCTGAATATATCTGTGATGTCTATCTGGTCCAGTGTGTCATTTAAAGCCTTTATTTCCTTGTTGATCCTTTGCTTGGATGATCTGTCCATTTCAGTGAGGGGGGTCTAAAATAAAATAGTAAACAAAATAAAATAAAATAAAATAGTAAAATAAATTAGTAAAAGTCCTGTACTATTATTGTATTATTGTCAATGTATTTCTTTGATTTTGTTAATAATTGGTTTATATACTTGGCTGCTCCCATGTTAGGGACATAGATATTTAAAATTGTTAGATCTTCTTGTTGGACAGACCCATTAAGTATGATATAGTGTCTTTCCTCATCTCTTATTATAGTCTTTGGCTTAAAATCTAATTTATCTTCTATAAGGATGGCCACCCCAGTTTTCTTTTGATGTTCATTAGCATGGTAAATTGTTTTCCACCCCCTCTTTACATCTGGAGTGTCTTTTGGTCTAAAATGAGTTTCTTGCAGACAGCATATCAATGGGTCTTGTTTTTTATCTATTCTGATACCCTGTGTCTTTTGATTGGGGCATGTAGGCCATTTACATTCAGGGTAACTATTGAAAGATATAAATTTGGTGCCATTGCATTGCCTGTAAGGTGACAGTTACTGTCTTTGTGTCTGTTCCTTTCCAGTCTATTCCTTTTAGGCTCTCTCTTTGCTTAGAGGACCTCTTTCAATATTTCCTGTAAGACTGGTTTGGTGTTTGCAAATTCTTTTAGTTTTTATGTGTCCTGCCTGGAAGCTTTTTATCTATCCTTCTAATTTTCAATGGTAGCCTAGCTGGATATAGTATTCTTGGGTACATATTTTTCTCATTTAGTGCTCTGAATATATCATGCCAGTCCTTTCTGTCCTGCCAGGTCTCTGTGGATAGGTCTGCTGCCAATCTAATATTTCTACTGTATATGTTACAGACTTATTGTCCTGAGCTGCTTTCAGGGTTTTCTCTTTGTCACTAAGACTTTTAAGTTTTACTATTAGATGATGGAGTGTGGACCTATTTTTAATTGATTTTGGAGGGGGGTTCTCTGTGCCTCCTGATTTTGATGCTTATTTCTTTTCCCAAATTAAGGAAGTTCTCTACTATAATTTTCTCCAATATACCTTCTGCCCCTCTCTTTTTTCTTCTTCTGGGATCTCATTATTCTAATATTGTTTCCCCTTAAGATATCACTTATCTCTTGACTTCTTCCCTAATGGTCCAATAGTTGTTTATCTCTCTTTTTCTCAGCTTCTTTATTCTCCATTATTTGGTCTTCTATATCACTAATTCTCTCTTCTGCTTCAGTTATCCTAGCAGTAAGAGCCTCCATTTTTAATTACACCTCATTAATAGTTTTTTTTTAAATTTCAACTTGATTAGCTTTTATTTCTTTTATTTCTCCAGAAAGGGATTTTATTTCTGCAGAAAGGGATTCTCTAGTATCTTCCATGCTTTTTTTGAGCCCAGCTAGCATCTTGATAATCATTATTCTGAACTTTAGGTCTGTTCAGTGATAGCCTAGCTGGATATAGTATTCCTGTCAATATGAACATCCTACTAATGTTCCCTTTGATTACATCCCTAGCCATTGGTACTGCCTCTTGTTTTTTGTTTTTTGTTTTTGAGGTGAGTTCTTCTTCCTTGTCATTTTATCTAGATAAAAATAGATGAACGAGAGAATAAAATGCTAAAAGGGTGGCAAAGACCCCAGGAAAATATACACTAACCAAATATGAAGAGACCTGAAACCAGGGAGAGAAGAAAGGAGGGGAAAAATAAAATTATATATATATATATATATTTGACTGGTATGACTGGTGACTAGAACAGAACCCCACACTTGCTTTTGGGTGTATTTTGTTCTGTTGGAAGAAACCGCCTCCCAAAATTTTAAAGAAAAATGTGTATATATATATATATATATATATATATATATACACACACACACACACACACACAAAAATAAGGGTATACAATGAAGGGATGGAATATGACTGTAAAGATGAAAATTAAAAATGATTCTAAAAAAGGAATTGATAAGATAAGAAGTTGGTTGGAAAAAGAAAATGAAAGAGGAAAGAATGTAATCAGGCTGGAGACTAGACCAAAGCCATGCACTAGATTTAGGATACATTTTGATCTGTTAGAAGAAACTGTGTCCCAAAATTTTATTTTATTTATTTATTTTTAAAGGTTTTATTTATTTATTTGACAGAGATCACAACTAGGCAGAGAGGCAGGCAGAGAGAGAGGGAGAGGGAAGCAGGCTCCCTGCTGAGCTGAGAGCCCGATGTGGGACTCGATCCTAGGACCCTGAGATCATGACCTGAGCTGAAGGCAGTGGCTTAACCCACTGAGCTACCCAGGCGCCCATGTCCCAAAATTTTAAAGAAAGAAAAAACCTATATGTATACAAAAAATTAAAGTTAAATACAATGAAGGGACACAATATGACTATAACAATGAAAATTTATAAAGACTTTTAAAAAGGTATTGATAACATAAAATAGTTTAAAAATGTTGAAATAGGCAATAGGAAAAATTTTAAAAATTTAACTTTGAAAGATTAAAGAATCATGGGGAAAAAGCCACGAATGCTATGTTCTGTATTCCCATAGCTCTGAAGTTCCGAAGTTCTCATTAATCGGTGAATTTGATCTTGGCTGGATGTTCTTGCTGATCTTCTGGGGGAGGGACCTATTGTTGTGATTCTTACATGTCTTTGCCTGAGTCAGAATTGTACTGTCCTTGCCAGGGGCCAGGCTAAGCAATCTGCTCAGGTTTGCTTTTGGGAGATTTTGTTTCCTGACTGGTTTCCATAGATCTTTGGAGGATGGGAATGAAGATGGCGGCCTCCCAATTAACGACCCTGTAGGAGCTGATAGCTCAGGCCCCACTCCTCAGTGAGCCATCAGAGAAAAGCAGTCAATCCCTCCCATCTTCCTGGTCTCTGGCCATGCTCCCCCAACCTATGACCGAGCATTTCTGTCTCTGGTGCATGACTCCTTTTGGAGTCCCCAAACCCAGCAGATTCCTGCAGCTGTGCTCCCATGCCACCCCTCCCAGAGGAGGTAGGAGGCTGTCTCCCTGGATCTGCCACTTGTGGAGTCTCTGCTTGAAGAGCAATGGCCCAACTGGGCCCTGGATCACAGTTTAAGGTAACCCCAAGCTGAGAGCTCCCTCCTTGGCTTTGTCTCTGCAGCCAGCCTCTCCACTCCAATTCATGGAAGTTCTGCCACGCTGAGAAAACTCTGCTCATTTCATGACCCTGCAGGTCCTGAGACCACACTGTCTCCACGAGAGCTCTACCTCCTGCTTAGCTTCTGGTACAAGGTCCCTCAGTAGAGCAGACTTCTAAAAGTTCTGATTTTGTGTTCTGCTGCTCTACCACTTGCCGGGAGCCGGCCCCTCCCCCACAGTCTATCTTCCTGTCACTTTAGATTCACTTCTCCGCACGTCCTACCTTCCAGAAAGTCATTGCTTTTCTCTTCCTAGAATTGCTGCTCTTTTTCTCTTCAATCTCCTGTTGGGTTGTAGGTGTTCAGAATGGTTTATAACTATCTAGCTGAACTCCTGGAACCTGATGATATTTAGGTCTCCTACTCCTCTGCCATCTTGCTCCTCCCCTAAAATTGTGTATTTTTTAAATAGTGCTCTGACTGCAAAGTAGAAAATATATTTGAGGAGAATAACACCAGTGATAAAGAGACCAATCAGGAGAGTATGTTAATGCTCTGAGAGAAATATGATGTTGTCTTGAATGACAGTGGTAACAGTGGCAATGGAGAGAAATAGAAAGATTTGAGAGATTTGTGAATTAGATTCCATGGGATTCAGTTATTTATTGGATTGAGGGGGTGCCAGAGTGAATGGAGTCAAGAATAACAACTAAATATCAGACTTGAGCAACTACTAGAATATGATAAGTAGAAGTAAATTTGTTGGTGGATAGAATTTACACTTTGACATGCTGATTTTCAGAAGTCTCTGTGTATAAGCACTTAATTATATAGTTGGATATTCATGTAGAGAGCTTAGGAGACATCTGGCATCTGTGTGTGTGTGTGTTTTCTGTATATATTTGGCAATTTATGCCATGAGATTAGAAATAACTATCCTCTGAAGTTTCTAAGAGTGAGAAAAACAGAAGAACCAGAACCACACTTTGAGAAATACCAATATTTATATGATAAGTACAGGAAGCAGAGCATGCACAGGAGACTGACAAAGAACATCCATAAAGGGTGATGCCATGGGAAACCAGGACATAGGAGTACTTCAAGCTAAAACATAGAACCAGATAAGAATGCAGAATGGCATTGGGTTTGGTAGAGAGACTCAAGGATGTGGAAAAATCTTCCCTTCCTGTTCTTTTAATTTTTTTTCCCCCATTGATACAAAGGGCATCTACAGAGGCTTCTTGGATCTCCCTTTCATTTTATACTTTTTCATGTTTTTCTTTGTCATTTGATTTTGTCCCCAATTCTGCCAGTGGTACCCTCATCCAACAAGACATATCCCATGGTTTTTGTGGTCATAAGATTGTCCTGGAAAGGGCTATCCAGTGTTTATTTTCTATCTTCAGTAGCTATTGCTGAAAGATCTAATCCCCATAACGGTGCATCTATGGCCAAAAGCATCTTTCTCTTGATGATATTGGTCAACTCACATAGCATTGCTTTCATGAGTTATTATGAGGATAGTGTCTGGTTTCTATTCTTACTAAAGACACCTGTTCCTCAAGGAGTAAAGAGGAAGGACACAAGAAAATAAATAGAAAATTCTATATTGTCACTCTGAACGTATATGGAGAGACTATAGAGGAAATGGACCTTGTGGTTAGATGTGGTTATTCATAGGGTTAGATCTGATTATTCATAGGGTGAGAGAGCTCACAGATGTTAACATACTCTCATCTAACCCCATTATATTTTCAGGCACCTGCTTCAAATTGCAATTAAAAAAATCACCTGTTATATATTAAGCTAAAGGAAGATATTTTTATTATTGTTATTGGTGATAGTAGTGGCAGTTGTAGTGATAATAATAGTTGTTGTCACATTGGAAGTTTTTTTCTCTCAAAAGGTAGATTGAAGCCAGTTCTATGTAATTTTCTAACTTCTAGCTGAATTCTATAGACATTCAAGTTTAGCTGTTCTCTCTCCTAATCAATGTCCCACCCCACTTAATTTTTTTTTTCTTCCTCTTGCCTATCATCCTTAGCTGTTCTGATACTTTGTATATATGAAGAAGGAGAAGGGGTGGATGGAATTGCTACTTTTCCTTTTCTGGGTCCTGATTATTTCTCATTTTATTTTTTCACTTCATTACCATGTTTTTCCTCCTCCTACTCCATCTCACAAAAGAGAGAAGGAGAGAGAGAGCAAGAGCTTTTTAATATGTTAAAAAAAGAAAAACCTTTGAAATGATATGGTCTCTGTCACTTTACTCTCATTTTTAAAATTATAAACCAAAATAAAATTCGGCATATTGATAAAAGCTTCCAAGGCTGCTGCCGGCTGTTTCCTGGTGATTAGGTATGAGAAGGTTGCCTTTCTCAGTTTAGATAAAAAATATGCAAATGATGATATTTAAACCAAAATGACAATGTAGTTGAGGAGGGAGGGGCACATTTTCCCCCCTTTCTTCCTCACTCTTTCTCTTTTGTATGACTAGGAAAGAGTTTATAACTTCTTGGATGAGGGGTTGACAAGTAAGGAAAGGTTCATACACAACTGCACAGCAGTTCTTCACCTTGGAAAGAAAACATTACTGACCTTGACTCATCTGTTCTAAAATGTTCCTTTTTTATTCAGATGATGCCTTAGGCCTTTGACTTTTCTGAATGGATAGGAATCTAACATGTTTTTAGCACCTGTTATAGGTCACCATTTATGTTGAGTACTTAAATATAGCTTTTCATTCAGCCCATACAATAATCCTCTAAAATAGACATCCTTATCCTCATTTTCACACATGAAGAGACTAAGACATACTGATATGATATATCCAACATTAACATATGGAAGAATACTGACTAGTAAGTGAGAGATGAAGGATTGGGTCTGTTTGGCTTTAAGTTAAGTACTATTGTCTTTTTTTTTTCTTTTTTAAGATTTTTTTACTTATTTATGAAAGAAAGAAAGAGAATACAAGCAGGGGGAGGAGCAGAGAAAAGAGGGAGAGAATCTCAAACAGACTGCCTGTTGAGCATGGAACCTGATGCAGGGTTCAGTCTCAGAACCCTGAGATCCTGACCTGAGATGAAAACAAGAGTTGGAAACTTAACTGACTGAGCCACTTAGGCACCCCTGTACTATTTTCATTGTACAAGAAAAGAGATATGCTCAAGGTGGAAACTGAAGAATGGTCAATGTCTTTAACTTGTGTTAAAGTTAATGTGCATTAACTTGTGGCTGAGCAAAGCTGAAGACTAAAAACAGATGTCATATCTATTTTAATGACTCCCAATCATCAACATGGATGCTATCCAGAGAAGATGCAAAGATCTTGTACAGAGACTGGAGTGGATGTATAGAGAACTTCTAACTGGCATATTTAGAAACCCTGGGGCCACTCTCTAGAATCTGAATCTGAGCTTTGAATTTCTATCATGTATTCTGACATATTTATAGTCACAGGCAATTTAATTTGTCACCCAATAAACTGATGCAGTCATAAGTCCTAATATGTATACAGGCCAGGGATTGGGATTTTCTGGTGTAAACAAGAATCTAGGAACTGTGACTTCACAAATATTGTGAATGTTTTGAAACTTAATGGGTAAAGGAGTAGAGTGTGAATGTAGTTTACTACACCTTGGCTGGATGTGATATGTGAATTTGCCTGCACGTAACTAGAAGTGTAGTTCTCTGCACAAAAAAAGGCTCAAAGAAGATCTGGAAAACTGGAATGGGTAAGTTTCCCAAACAATAGCTGTACTTGATGAGTGAAGGCTCTCAGATTGCTCAAATTCTAAATTTCCATTTTTAGGATGCATTTAGTCTTAAAGTGACACTAACTGAGATTGCAACGATAATTCAGCCCTTTGGATACATGCAATTTCCCTGTGAAATGCTGAGGTCACATGCAATCCCTGCTGGATCCAGAAGCAGACAAGGAAACTCATTTTCTCACTGAAAAAAGCTAATACTAACCAACCAAGGATTAAATTTTCTCATATGCCTTATATCACTTAAATATATAATTTAATTAAAACTTTAGAGGAAGAGGGAGAGAGAAAGAACAAGGTATAGCCAAAGGATCTGGTGTCTGCACCTTTGGGCAAATGGCTGAATGACTATAGTACTGATACTTATGATGTTTAAAGGGACACATATCTAGTTCATATCTCATGGCCTCATTATTCACCAGCTTCTAACGAAACTGTCTTTTCTGTTATTTCTTTTCTCACAAAAGTTCAGTCCTTCAAATGGAGGGAGGCAGCAGTCCATCTCTGTAGTTTAAAAGAAAATATTTGAGTAGAATTGGACATCTGTGTCTTTCATTTTATTATGTGGAAGAGACAAAACAAGGAGGAGACAGGAGGTATGGTTAGCTGGCACTTTGCCTGTTGTGAAGACCATGGGAACCCCAGCCGCTTCCTCTAGAGACAATGCATAGCTTTATTCTTTTATCAAAGAGAATTCATCATGTTGAAAGTCTAAACTCCTTTATGACAGAGAGAGACCTGATGGCGCTTTTGGTCTCTCATTGCTCACTACTGTTTGATGTATGAGCCTTTTGAGAAGTAGGTAGCATAAGACCGGGAACTTAATACCATGACCACCCCTGTCCTCACCCGTTTCCCTGCCTCCACTCACATGCTATGGGCAAAATGAGAATACAATCTTGTGAATTTGGAATATGATTCAGCAGGTTTTATATGAGAGAGAAAATGGGAGTGGTCACCAGATATTAAGTATAGTTTCAGGTTATAGGCATTAGATTCTCTGTGAGATACAAATGAGATTCTTTATTAGACAAAATTGACCCAGAATCTGCTCAACATATTTCTAATGCTTGTACTTACACATGTAATCATTTGGGATTTGGAGGAACCCAAGAGCAACAAGATTATAAAGGTGCCACAGTACTCTTTTCCCTTACAATTCATTTAAGGTCAGAAAAACCACTAGATTCGTCGGTAGTCATGAATTCGTGAGGATTTACCACTCTTATGTCAATCAACGTAAGTGTCCCTTCAACATATGTGCTGAAATTTACATGAAAAAGTGGTTCCCAGTTCCTTTTAGCATTAGTTATTTCTGCTCTCACACAAGCTAATGATTTTATTCTGACATTGACGGGTATACTGCAATTCTGGCACCAAAGAGTCAGAGTTAGTGTGAAACTCCACAGGTTTAAGGATATGGTTTCCACCAGGACTTGCCCTTGCTTCAGATGCCAGCTGCATGTTTGGAATCTCCAGGCCCCTGGCACTTCCAACTGAGTGTTTTCAAATTCAGGGGCTCTTATGACCCCCTTTAGTTCAATAATTTACTATATATCACATAGAACTCAGGAGAGTGCTGTACTTATAATTAGAATTTTTTTGTAAAGGATAAAAATGAGGACCAGCCAAATGAAGATATACATAGGGCATATCTCAGAGCTTTCATGCCTCATTCTCATGAAATTAGGGCAGGTCACCCTCCTATTGCATCAGTGCATCACTAACCAGGAAGCTCCATCAAGCTTGTGTCCAAGGGCTCGCTGTCTTGGACTTTTCATTACATAGGCATAACTGATTAAATCATCAGGCACATGTTAAACTCAGCTTCTAGCTTCATTTCCCCTCTCTGGAGTTCAGAGTGGCTCAAAGTCCCAACTCTGATCAAGGGGTTGGTCTGTCTGGTGACCAGGACCCTGGCTGTAACTGTCTGGGGGCCCACCATAAGACTCATTAGTATAGTGTCATTTGTGAGCCAAGGGGTTCATGAATAACAAACACTCTAGTATGGAAATTCAAGGGTTTCAAAGGTCTGTGCTGGGAACCTGGGACAAAGACCAAACAATTTTTTTTTTAATTACACAACAATGTTAGATCTAGATAAATCTTAAATGTCGTGCAATTACTGTTGACCCTTGATTACAAAACCACTGTGGCAGAAACAGAATGGGCCCTAGAACTGGGTTCTGTGGCTTCCTCCCATGTCTTGCGCTCTCCATGTCTCTCATTTCATTGGGTTATAGTAAAATGCCCTCCTAGAACTGTCTCTATCACATGCTTATTGAAATGGCTGATTTAAAATTAAGCAAATATTCAACATGTGGTAGGGTTTTCTCCCTTCCTCTCTCCCTTCCTATGCTACAGCCAGAAGCCCCTTTATCACATCAAAACGGAGAGATGGTTTCTTAAAGATAAACATTTTGAGTGGAAAAAAGTTACTGAAGTATATGTAACACTTTTTTTTTTTTTTTTTTTAAAAGGTAGTCCCATTCTTTAGGAAGGGTAGCCAACTTTTCCGGCAAATTTTTGAAAGACCCTTGACAGTTTCTGTCATTTTCCATTTTGTGATGTTCTTACTCAAACCAGTAATCCCTACATAAAATCCTACATATGATTTGATTTTCAAGAGGATATAGAGAAAATGCCTTGTCCTTGATGACACACTGTTTAGATCCATTTTATCTTACCCATCATTCTTTGAGGGAGAAACACTTTCCATTTTCTGAAAATCCATCAATCTCATCCGAATGCCTAGATGAAAATGGTACTTCTTCTTTATGAACTTCTGTCTTAAGTGAGGAAAAAAAAAATTCTTGTTCTCTGTTTGCTGATTTAACCACAGAAGACACTTATTTTTTTTTTTTTAAGATTTTATTTATTTGCCAGAGAGAGAGAGAGAGAGTACACACAAACAGGCAGAGAGGCAGGCAGAGGCAGCGAGAGAAGTAAGCTCCCTGCTGAACAAGGAGCCCGATGCGGGACTCGATCCCAGGACCCTGGGATCATGACCTGAGCCGAAAGCAGCTGCTTAACCAACTGAGCCACCCAGGTGTCCCCACAGAAGACACGTATGATCCAGGCTTGGTGTATGTTTTCACAAACACATGTGGCCATATTTACACATTAGCAAGATTATGAGCTCCCTACTGATTATTTGGGCTTGAAGAAATTTGTGGTTTTATTCAAGGTCTATTTCTCTTTTGGCTTGCCTTTGATTGTTTCTATTTGCCTGCCCTCATTGAGATGCTAAGCTGCCTTTTTATTTCTCTTCATCATCCATTCATCTTTCCTTCTTCCACCTTCCATCATCCCAAGTATTTAAAGTATAGTGAGAGACTGTAGCATTCAATATTATTAAAACAACAGGGGCGCCTGGGTGGCTCAGTGGGTTAAAGCCGCTGCCTTCGGCTCGGGTCATGGTCCCGGGATCATGGGATCGAGCCCCACGTCGGGCTCTCTGCTCAGCGGGGAGCCTGCTTCCCTTCCTCTCTCTCTCTGCCTGCCTCTCTGCCTGCTTGTGATCTCTGTCTGTCAACTAAATAAATAAAATCTTTAATTAAAAAAAAAATCTTCACTCTTATTCTACATAAAACTACTACTTATTTTGCTTTTATTAAAATATAATTAGCATACAACATTACATTAGTTTTAGGAATACAACATAGTGATTGGACCTTTGTATACAATACAAAATGGTCACTACAATAACTCTAGTTCCAATCCATCACCATACAAAATTAAGACAATATTATTGATTATATTCCCCATGCTGTATTACATCTAATGACTTATTTATTTTATAATTAGAAGTTTGTACTTCTTAAGTCTCTTTGCCGATTTTGTGCCACCCCTCTGCTGTGCAACTACCAAGATTTTTCTGTATCTATGAGTCTGGGTTTTGTTTTATATTGTTTTTTAGATTCCATTTTTTCAATTTACAGTCCCACCAACAGTACACAAGGGTTCCTTTTCTCTGCATCTTTACCAACAGTTGTTATTTCTTGTCTTTCTGATGATAGCCATTCTGACAAGTATAGGGCAGTATCCATTGTGGTTTTGATGTGCATTTCCATGATGATTAGTGATGTTCAGCACCTTTCAATAGTGCCTGTTGGCTATCTGTACATCGTAATTCCTTTTTTTTTTTTTTAGATTTTTAAATTATTATTTATTTATTTATTTGAAAGATCACAAATAGGCAGAGAGGCAGGCAGAGAGAGAGAGGAGGAGGAAGCAGGCTCCCTGCTGAGAAGAGAGCCCAGTGTGGGGCTCAATCCCAAGACCCTGGGATCATGACCTGAGCTGAAGGCAGAGGCTTTAACCCACTGAGCCACCCAGATGCCCCTGTACATCTTAATTCTGAGCTCTTTGTTCTACCTGTATGCCAATACCATAATCTTTTGATTACTATAGCTTTGCAGATTTTTGGTCTGCGTAATTTGTTTGTTTTGTTTTTGTTTTTATAGATTTGTAGTACAGTTTAAAATCCAAGAAACTCCAACATTTTATTCATTCTCAAGATTGCTTTGGGTCTTTGGGGTCTTTTGTGATTCCATACAAATTTTAGAATTATTCATTTAGTTGTTTGAAAAATGACATTGGAATTTGTATTAAAAATTACATTAAATTTGGGGGCGCCTGGGTGGCTCAGTGGGTTAAGCCTCTGCCTTCAGCTCAAATCGTGATCCCAGGGTCCTGGGATCGAGCCCCACATTGGGCTCTCTGCTCAGCGGGGAGCCTGCCTCCCCCTCTCTCTCTGCCTGCCTCTCTGCCTACTTGTGATCTCTGTCTGTCAGATAAATGGATAGAATCTTTAAAAAAAAAATTACATTAAATTTGTAGATTGCTTTGGGTAGTATGAACATTTTAACAATATTAATTGTTCCGATCCATAAACACAAAATATCTTCCCATTTATTTGTATCCTCTTCAATTTCTTTTATTGATGTTTCATAGTTTTTCAGTGTAGAAGTCTTTCATTTCTTTGGTTAAATTTATTCCTAAATATTTTATTATATTTGATGTAATTGTAAATGGAATGTTGTCTCGATTTCACTTTTTGATTGTTCATTAGTGCATAGAAACACAACAGAGAGTTTGTGTATTAATTTTGAATCATGCAACTTTCCTTAATTCATTTATTCTATCTATTCTATTCATTTATTCTATCTAATCTATTCTAAGAATTCAAATGAATTCTTAATTCATTTATTCATTTATGGTGAGGCCTTTAGGGTTTTACTTATATATAGTATTATGCCACCTATAGATAGGGACAGTTTTACTTCATCCTTCCCAATTTGTATGCCTTTTATTTTTCTTGCCTAATTGCTATGGCTAGGACTAAAATACAGTGCTGAATAAAAATGAAGAAAGTGGACATCCTTGTCTCATTTCTGATCTTAGAGGAAAAGCTTTCAGCTTTTCACCATTGAGCATAATATGACTGTGGATTTGTCATAGATAGTCTTTGTTATATTGAGGTGCATTCCCTCTATATCCACTTTGTTAAGAGTTTTGTCCCATATTGATGTGAAATTTTGTCAAAGGCATTTTCTGAATGCATTGAGATGATCATTGATTTTTATCTTTAGTACTGTTAATATGGTATATCATGTTGGTTGATTTGCAGATGTTGGACCATCCTTGCTATCCCTATGGATAAATACCACTTGATCATGGTTGGTGTATGATCCCTTTAATGTATCATTGAGTTTGCTTTGCTACTAACTTATTGAGGATTTTTGCATCTATGTTCATCAGGAATAGTGACCTATAATTTTTTTTTAATTTTTATTTTTTGGTGGTGTCTTGTCTTGTTTGTGTACTGGGGTAGTGCTTGACTCACAAAATGAATATGGAAGTGTTCCCCTTTTTTCAGTTTTTTAGAAGGATTTGAAAAGAAGAAATATTAAATCTTTTTTTGAATGTTTGGTAGAATTCACCAGTAAAGCCATTTGGTCCTGGAGTTTAATTTGTTGGAAGGATTTTATTTCTGATTCACTCTTCTTAGTTGTAATTGTTCTTCAGATTTTCTATTTCTTCTTGATCCTCATGGGAGACTTATGTTTCCATAATTTATTCATTTCTTCTAGTAGGTCCAATCTGTTGTCCAATTTGTTGGTGTATATTCATAGTAGTCTCATAAAACTTTGTATTTCTGTGGTATCAGCTGCAACTTTTCTTTAATTTCTGGTTTTATTTATTTGACTCCTCTTTTTTTTTTTTTTCTTGTCATCTCTAGCTAAAGGTTTGCCAATTGTGTTTATCTTTTCAAAGAACCAACTCTTACTTTCATTGATCTTTTCTATTGTTTTTGTTATTTGTCTCCATTTCATTTACTTCCACACTGATCCTTACTATTTCCTTCCTTCTGCCAATGTTGGGCTTCATTTGTTCCTTTTCTAGTTCCTTAGGTGTAATGTTAAATTGTTTGTTTGAGATTTTTCTTGTTTCTTGAGGCAAACCTATATTGCTAGGAACTTCTTTCAAGAAAAACTTTTGCTGCATCTCATAAGTTTTGGTGTGCTATATTTCTACTTTCATTTGTCTCTAGGTTTTTTGTTTTTTGTTTGTTTGTTTGTTTTAATTTATCCTTTGATTTCTTTGATGACACAGTGGTTGTTCAGTAGCATGTTGTTTAATCTTCACACATTTATGTTTTTCCTAGTTGATTTTCAGTTTTCTTTTTTAGTTGATTTTTAGTTTTATACCATTGTAGTCAGAACAGATGCTTGAAAAGATTTCTTTTTAAATTTATTCAGACCTGTTTTGTGGCCTGACATATGATCTGTCTTAGGGACTGTCCCATGTGCACACCTGAGAAGAATGTGTATTCTGTTGCCTTTTATTTGTTTGTTTGTTTCAGAGAGAGAGGGGGAAAGCATACCCATACACAAGTGGGGAAGGGGAAGAGGGGGAGAGAGAGAGAGAGAGAATCTTAAGCAGGCCCCACACTCAGTACTGAGCCCAATGTGGGGCTCAATCTCGTGACCCTGAGATTATGATCTGAGCCAAAATCAAGAGTCAGACACTTAACCAAGTCAAACAGGTACACCTATTCTGTTGCTGTTGAATGGAATGTTCTATATATATCTATTAAGTATTCCTAATTTAATATATTGTTTAAGACCAGTGTTTTCTAATTGATTTTTCTATCTGGATGATTCATCCACTGATGCTAGTCAGGTGTTGAAGTCCCCTGCTATTGCTGTTATTGCTTTTGATTTTCACACTTTATGTCCGTTTATATTTGCTTTATTTATTTTGGTGCTCCTATGTTGGGAGCATATATATTTAAAAGTGTGATGTTTTCTTACTGGACTGACCCCTTTAGTATTATGTAATGCTCTTCTTTGTCTTTTATTACAATCTCTTTTAAAATCTATTTCATCTGAGAGAAATATAGCTACACCAGCTTTCTCTTTTTTCCATTTGGATACAATATCTTTATCCATCCCTTTACTTTCAGTATGTATGTGTCCTTACTTCTGAAGTGAGTCTCTTATAGACAATCTATAGATGATTCTTATTTATTTATCTGTTCTACCATTCTGTGTCTTTTAGTAGGATTATTTAGTCCATTTATATTTAAAGTCATTATTGATAGGAATGTACTTACTGTCATTTTGTTAATTGTTTTCTAGCTGTTTTTGCAGTCCCTTCCCTTTCTCTCTTTCTTTGTGTTATAATATCCTCTTAGCGTTATGTTTATTTTTCTTTTTCATTTTCCTCTGTGTACTTACTATATGTTTTGGCTGTGTGGTCACCATGAAGTTGACATATACCATCCTATGTGTATATTTTAAGATGATAGCAACTTCCAAACTCTGTATTTTTTTTAATCCCCCACCCATGTTTTATGTTTTAGATGTCACATTTTACCAGTTTTTTTTAAATTTTAAGTACCCCTTAACTATTGTTGTAGTTTTAATTCTATTTTTTGTCTTTTAACTTTCATACTAGCTTTATAAGTTATTTACTCACTACCCTTACTATATATTTATTTACCTTTTCCAGTGAGATTTTTATTTTCATAGATTTTCTTCTTGTTAATTCGTGCTATTTCTTTTCAGCTTAAAAAAGTCCCTTTAGGGGTGCCTGGGCAGCTCAGTGGGTTAAAAAAGTCCCTTTAACATTTCTTTTAGGACCAGTTTAGTGGTGATAGACTCCTTTAGCTTTTGGTTATCTGAAAAATTCTTCATCTCTCCCTCAATTCTGAATGATAACCTTACCAAGGTTATTCTTGGTTGGAAGTTCTTATTGTTGTTTTCCTTTCAGCACTTTGAATATGTTATGTACTCTTTTCTGGCCTGCAAGGTTTCTGCTGAAAAATCTGCTTACAGCCTTATGGGGTTTCCCTGGTACATAACAAGTTGCATTTTTCTTGCTGCTTTTAAGATACTCTTTTTAGCTTTAACTTCTGGCATTGTAATTTATTAAGTGTCTTGGTTTGGATCTCTCTGTGTTCATCAATTTTGGAACTCTCTAGGATTCCCGGACTTGGATGTCTGCTTCCTCCTCTTGGTTAGAGGAGTTTTCAACCATTATTTCTTCAAATAAGTTTTCTGTCCCTTTTTGTCTCTCTTCTCCTTCTAAGACAATTTGAATGTTGTCATACTGGTCTCTTAAGTTATCTTCACTTTTTCAAAATTCTTTGTTTCATTTTTGCTGCTCTGTCTGGTGAGTTCCAGTGCTTTGTCTTCCAGCTCCTTGATCTGTTCTGCTGTTTCCTCCAGTCTGTTGTTGGACCCCTGTAGTGCATTTTTCAGTTCAGTTATTGTATTCCTTAGCTCTTTGACTTCTGTTTGATACTTTATTAAAATTTCCAGGTTTTTTTGGGGGGGTCGTTTATTTGTTTTTTGAAGTCCTCACTGACTCACTGTATTCATCCATTTTTTTTCTGAGTTCAGTGAGCATCTTTATGATGACTACATTGAATTCTTTATCAAACAGATTAGTAATCTCCATATCATTAAGTTTTTATTATTTTTCCCCCTGAGGTTTGGTTTTATTCCTTCATTTGGATAATGTTTCTGTTTCTTCATTTTGCTCGACTCTCTCTATTTGTTTGCATTTATTAGGTGAAATAGCTACCTTTTCCAGTCTAGAAGGAGTAGTCTTATATAGGTGATATGACTTCTCATTCACTTTTGTCCTAGTTCTTGTTTGTCTGTTGAACATTTATGATTCTCTAAACAGACTGATTTATATTTGATATGTCCCCATTGTTGAGGGTGTGCCAAGACCTATCACTGTTCTGAAGGGAGGGATTTCATTTAACACATAGTTTCAAGCTGATTGGAAGCCAGGCCCTCAGGCATCAGCTTTTAAAATATGCAAATATATACAGTCCTGTGGGGCAACAACCAAACCGTGCTGGCCTCCAGCTTAGGAAATCTGGTAGTATCCCTTGGAGAACAATTGCAAAGACTGGGGCTGCAGATGAATCTATGTGCTCCTTTCCCGGAAGCCTTCTTGAGCTGTAGTAAAGACAAAGGGGTGTGGAAGGATGGTGTATCCCTAATTACATTCTCTAAGAGTGCCTCCATGGTCCCTACATGTGTGAAAACCTGAAGCCTGTCCCTCAGGATGAAACTCTATGATAGGTAAGTAGGCCTTTTTCACAGGAAGACTGGGAGTATGTCTGTCTGCTGTCTGCAATACACTAGAGGAGTCGGCCTGCCAAGAACTATCATTCTGTTTGTTATAGTTACTTGGAGCTCAGTAACACCAGCTGCTTTGGCCACCATAGGCAGGCAAATAAGGTGTGTCCCCAAGTGGTTTTCACACATTCACTGTCTTTAACAGAGCCACTCTAGAGTGTAGGAGACAGGGATCACTCATTGGCTAGTGAAAGGCAGACAGAAAATGTCTTATCTGGGTGTACCCATGATCTTCAGTGATGCTGCAGGAAGAGTGCCATGCCTGTGCATGCCCCCAAAGACTTAGGATAGGGCAGGAAGGTGCTGTGACCACCTATACTTGCTAGCCCCAGGCAGGGTGCTGGGGAGTTTGCAACTGCCCTTGCTGACTTAAGCAAGGGAGTGAAAATTGCCATGAACATTCCCACTCTCCTGCCCCAGCCAGGGAGCAGGAGATCACTACAACTGCATGCATTTTCTAGCCTCAGCAAGGCAGTGAGAGGGTGCCATGCTGAAGCCTGGCTGCCTGTACTAAGAAGGTAGGTGGAGAGCACACAAATGGCATCCTCCAGCATCACACCTCCAGAGAGCCCCACCTGTCACCTGTCCCTCCAACAGATGTCCCTAAACTAGCAAATGAATCTCCTTCACATACATTCCAGATGCTTTTCCAATTGGTGCTTTTGTGCTACATCCAGAGCAAGTGGGACATCATGCAAACCCTTTAAAAAGAGAATCTCAGGTTTTTATAGCACTTTGGCCATCAGTTCTGTTGGTTTTTTTAAGCCGGAAGCTTATCTCTCTAGTCTAGACCCCAGGGATTGGGGTGCCTGATGTGGGGTACTTCACCTTCCTCCTCCAGGAGAATCTCCAGAGTGGTGAGATCCCTCCCTATTGTGTGTCACTGTACCAGGGATGGGGATTTTGGTGAGACTGTGTCTCCACCTCTTCTACCCCTCTTGATGAGGTCCTTCTGCCCCTCTTGAGGTCCTGTGTGATGGAGAACCTATTCATCTAGTTTTCAGATCTATTTCAGAAGGAAATGATCCATTTGTAGCTGTAGATTCAGTGTGTTCATGGAAGTTCAGAATCCTTCCTGCGTTGCCATCTTGGATCCCTCTTCCTTCTACTTACTTTTATTTTCTCCCAAAAAACATCACCAATCATGTCGCTGCTTGTCAAAAATCTGTTATGTTCTCCTCCATTAACTTTAAAATGAAGTACAGATTTAGCCTGGCATTCAAGGTCTTTCATAACAAGATTTGTCTCTAATCTTATAATATCATATATATAATCTATCTCTAAAGTGGCCTATAAAACGTTCCCTGTCAACGTTTTGCCAATTGCTTTTATTTCCACTGTCTAAAATAACATCTCCTCAACTGATAAAATTCAGCATATTTCAAGATCCAGCAAGAATATCTCTGCCAGAAAATCATTTTTTCTGTCCATCTGAACTTCTTTTCTTCTTTTCACGGACAATAGACTTTTATTGATGACCCACCACGTGTTAGGAAAAAAATATTAGTTACTAGAATACAATTGTGAATAATTTAGCAGTAGGATTTTTTTCTTATTTTTGCCTTCAGTATTTTTAAGCTCAAGGAGAGACAAAAGAAAAGCATGCAGCATGCAAAGAATGCTATGATGGAAGATCCACAAGGTTCTGTGGGGATACATAACAGAGAACTTGACCCAATCTTGAGCCATGAAAGAAGGATTCTGTGAACCAGTGACATCTATGCCAAGGTTGGAATCAGAATTTACCACATGTAGGGATGATGAATAAGGATGAGGGAAGAAGATTCCATGCAAATGGAAAAACATGTGTTAAGGCCCAAATATTTAAAAAAAAAAAAAAAAAGGCACAGAATATTTGAGGAATGGAAAGAATTTTTAAGTAATCTGAGCATAAAACAAATTTAAAAAGTGATGAAAAAGCTGACTCTGGGAGGAAATAAAGGTTATAACAGTTCTTATCAAACTACAATAGGAAAGTGTATCCAGTGAGAAAGTGGTGTACAGAATAAGAAAGGAGAGAGCTATATTGAAAAAATTTAGGTCTGACAATCTTCATTATATTGATGGTCACTAACTCAACAGCAGAGTATGATATGACTCAAGATTAGTATGCAGTAGTGTGAACCTAAAACATGAAGTTGAAGAATACTAATATTTAAGGAATGGTCAAGGAATTTAATTAGAAATGACCAGAAAAGCAGGAGGAGAAACAAAGTGTGTGATAACACATCAGGAAGAAATAAGGCTAATCAATAGAGTTAAATGCTCCTAAGGACTTGTGTAAGATAAAGAATGAGAAGTGCCTGTTAAATTTACCCAAAAAGGAATCGATAGGATCTCTGGAAAAAACAACTTCAGTGGAACTATGGGGGCAGAGCAAGACTGCCCTGGGTTGAGATGTGAGTGGGAGTATGATCGTGGCATTGCAGTTGAGAGCTGTTTTAGGCAAACTGGCTGAGAAGAAGTGGAAAGAAGGAGATGGGCAACTAAAGGTAAATATGGCTTGAAAAGAGGTTATTTTAAGTTATGATAAAGACAAGTTTACATACTACAGAGAAGGTCCAGTAGAAAGTCAAAATACAGAAGAGAGGGAAAATTCTTCTGAATTTTCTGAATAACAAGAAAATTAAGAAGAATTTCTGAGTGAGAAGAAAATTCTTCTGAGTAAGAAGAATTTTCTTTTCTCAGAAAAGAAGGTAAAGCAAGCAAAATATTAGCCTTAAACAGGAAGCTAATTGGTTATTTGTAACAACAGCAAAGACAGAAAGTTAAGTGTGAATTCCCAGTAATATGTAGGTTTAGGCGGCAAGGAGTGGGGAGAGTCTCTTTCTGATGACTTACACTTTCTCCAGACTTCCCTTATATTTCACTTATGGCCCCTTCTTGCATTTGATACCTGTCCCATAAGGTTTGGACTTATTTGTTCTATATTCAACCAGATTATGGATCAGTGCTGCCCAAAACATACAGGCACTAATGTGAGCATATATGTAATTTTAAATTTTCTTGTAGCCAGTTTAAGAAATGCAAAAAACATTTTTTTAAATGCAATTTATTCGTTAAAGCAGTTTTGGATTCACAGAAAAATTGAGCAGAATGTGCAGAGATTTCCCATGCCCCCTAACATGCATAGCCTCCCCATTATCAACATCTCCTATTGGAATAATGAAACTGCATTGATATATCAGTATCACCCAAAGTCCATAGCATTTACATTAGGGTTTAAGGGGGTAATTAATTTTAATATGTTTTATTTAACCCAATGTATACAAAATATTATCATTCAACATATAATCTACATAAAAATTATGACATATTTTACATTCTGTTTTTTTGGTACCACTTATTTGAAACTTGATGTGTATTTAACATTATATTAAGTCTCAGTGTAGACCAGCCATCTTCCAAGTGCTCAGTAGGCAGAGGTAGCTACTGACTACAGTATAGGACAGTACAGATAAAGATGGTAAATATCATGAAAGCAGATACTGTTACTTTCCTCTACCTTTGATCTCTTTTGTTCACTCAGTGGTTGTTGAATTGAAATTTCATAAAATGAGAACATTTATCAAAGTTGTCATAGGACATTCAATAATTTCTTTTTTTTTTTTAAGATTTTATTATTTATTTGACAGAGAGAGAAACTATATGCAGGGGAGCAACAGGCAGATGGAGAGGGAGAAGCAGGCTCCAAGCTGAGCAGAGAGGCTGGTGTGGGGCTCAATCCCAGGATCCTGGGATCATAACCTAAACTGAAGTCAGATGCTTAACAGACTGAGCCACCCAGGCACCCCTCATTCAAGAATTTCTTAAAGAATACTTAATTGACCTGGTAAATAAAAATCAGCAGTACCTATGTAGTGTTTGTCAGCTTTGCTGCTAGTAAAGTTTGGGAGTTTTTTTTCTTCTTCAAAGACATTTGGAAAACTGAGTTCATCTTGATGAAGGGAAATGATGCTTTGTGCCTTTGTGAAGATAGATGGGATTAGGAAGCCTTGTGACTAAGTCATGTTCAGTTGCTCTACCCCAGGCTTTCCAACTTCTGCCCTTCCAGAAGCAATTCCAATCCAGTGAGTATACATTAATATAGAATCCATCTGATTTGATATTAGAGTAGTTGTTCTTCTTTTCAGCAAACTACCATCTCCCTCGCAGGTAGACGGTTTGGATTAGCGGAGGATGTGGGGATTGCAGGCTCTTTGCTACTGGCTAACCACACTCAGGAAGCAAATAAGCATCAAAGTTTCCTCTTCTCCAAATAGTCCTTGTGCAGATGGAAGAGCACTTTTTCTTAGAGATACAACCTCTGGTACTGCCAGTGTGCTACATGAATGAATGAGTGATAGGAACATAAAATGTTGGAGTTAGAAGTGACCTTAAAGATCACCTTACTGACACTTCTACACCCTCTTCTCCCAGGTTCTTACTTTATAAATGAGGAAGTAGACATACTACTGAATTTCTTCTGATTCTAAAAACAGAATAGAGGACTTGCATTGAGACTTTCCCTAGAAACACATTTTGTTTTAAAGTGTGGTCAGAGCAGACTGAAGGCATGCTATACCCTACAGAATAATTCTGGGACATGTGGCTTATATATTTGCATCTGATAAAAAAAAAATCACTCTGACAGATTCTCTTCCTCTAAATAGTTAAGCCTTGTGTATTTTTGAGGCATCGAATGTGTCCCTTTAAATGGATTCTCCCATTTATTTTAAATTTCCTAAAATAAAAAAAGATCCCCACTATGTATGGACTTCTTTGTCAGTTCCTGCCACTGTACTCCCAGCTGTGGCTACTGAAGAGCTCCCAACAGATTGCTCAGCTTTGCCTAATTCCTGAATCATTAAGATTCAGGCCTGGTGGTATATTAGAAACTAATTCTCTACCAGCAGGAATAAGAAAATTAGTCTGTAGCCCTATGCCAGGTGTCCCTTTTCTCCCAAGGACTGCATCAGCACCAAGCTGAGCTTTCTTTCTCTAATCACTGCCCCTCCCCTTCCCTGTGCATTTCCATTCCATTCTCCTGAGCTGCCTGACCTTCTGTGCCTCTTGCAACAAACCGCCAAGTCCAAGCCCAGTTGTGTAGGCCTCTAACCCCCTTCTCACTCCTGCAGATGTCTCCCTTCAGGGTCTAGATCTTATTCTTAGCATTGTCGGTCACTGTCGCGGTCCTGCTTAAACCCTGGTGGCAATCCCTGACAGTGGGGCTCAGTACGCTCACCAGCTGCTGGGTATCAAGCCAATCCCTTCTTGGCCTCCCTTAATTCTCTTTCTTTAAATCAGACCTTTTGGAAAACCCAGCCTAAACCCAGAGGATTCACTGTGTTATTCTGGATTTAGCAATTTGGCCTCAGACTCTCTTTCCTTGGAATTCTCTCCTCTCCACTAGGATAACTCCTCAGAGCCTAGATTTCCTTGTTTCCGCATAGCTTCCTCCTCCCAGTTCCTCTGCGACAAGGAACAGCATGGCCCAGGCTGAAGTTATGCAGAGTATCAAACCCTGGCCAATTCTTAGAAGCAAAATAATAAACACTTGTTTGTGTTCTAGTGTCTCATTTCAGTGGTCACTAGGAGTCTTCCTGCAGGATTATACTTTCAGTGTCTTTGATGGCTGTCATACCAAGAAAAATAAACCATCTATCTAATTTTAAACATCTAGTTTAAAAGGTACTATTAAAACTTTGGCTTTGGTATAGGGTCCCATAAAGATGAGAAAAGAGATTTTATTTTATTTTTTTAATATTTTATTTATTTATTTGAGAGAGAGACAGCGAGAGAGAGCATGAGTGAGGAGAAGGTCAGAGGGAGAAGCAGACTCCCCGTGGAGCTGGGAGCCTGATGCGGGGCTCGATCCCAGGACTCCAGGATCAAGACCTGAGCTGGAGGCAGTCGCTTAACCAACTGAGCCTCCCAGGTGCCCCGAGAAAAGAGATTTTAATACTTGAGTTCTGTTTATACAGAAAACTTGATACTCAGATTGGTTGAATAAGAATGGAAACACATGCCTTCACCTTTTTTTTTTTTTTCTTTTGAGATGGTAAGAAGAAACCCATTATACAAAGTCAGAATAGATGTTTTAGGTATAGAGATCTCAATTATTAGGACTATGCATACTAGAACACACCCTGACTCCATATATTAGCCAGCAGAGACTTCATCATATACTAGGCTGCAGCAAAGAATGTGTTTATATAGCCATCTTGAAAATTGTCAGACAATATATCACTTGAAGGCTGTCATATAAAGTAAAACATTAAGAAGAATATTTATGGGGTTTTTGTGCTGTACTAGCATTACAACTCCAATAAATCATTCTGCAGCATGTACCCCTCTTTCCTTTCTGCCTTTGTAAAAGTTGTGCAGCCGAACAGTTGGTTGGAACTTGGAAAGTCACAAGCCTCATAGAAACCTGAATTAGAGAGAGGTGATTAAAATGCCATCCTGTGGGATGTTACTCCCTAGCCTGTGAGCACCAAACCACACATTTCCCCTGTGTACACTTTGCATACTCCTTGCATGAAATTAAAAACTAGTTTGTTAAGGGGAGATGGCTGCATAATATAAAAAGCATTCCAGTTCCCACATCGCCCTAGAAAACTGCAAATTAAAAAGATATCAAGTGGCCCCAGTCATTTTGACAATGTACTGACACTGAACAGTTAGAGACATCACTCTAGTAGTTTGGATTTAAGAAGTGCTGTTAATAAAGAGTTTATCTTCGAGCAGCTGTGAAGCACTCTTGCCCTTTGTGTGTTTTCTAGGTCTGTGTTGATTCCTGTGTCAGGCTCCATGCTGCCCTTGCTGAGTGGTAGGAGTTCTAAGCAAAAGTCAGCAGCTCTCATTCTGACAGACACCACCTTTTCAGGAGAAATAAAATAGCAATAGTATTTCTAGGTGCAATTTCTGACATTCCATCCATGTGAGCAACATAGTTGACTTGGCATTCAAAAGTAACTCTTTTATGTTTTATGTTTTACCTTAGGTATATTGTGAGGTTGCTGGGGTGGAGGGGTACTCATTCAGCCAGAGATGCTAATGTATTCACAATTTAGAAGGAATAGAGAAGGAAATAGAGTTGGGTTTTGAGCACCATTAATATTCAGTCCAGAGCTTTCACAATAGAGACCCCTGGCCAACATGACAGGCAGATGTGTGGGGCAGCCACAAAGTCCAGAGGGACGGGTGCACTCAGGTCCCCATCTTCATCTGCATTTTGTCTCTGTACAATAAGACTTGCAAAAGAGAAACCCATAACTACCTCTAGGCTTTCCTTTTCTTTCTCTTCCTTGTGTAATTGTTCATTTTTACAGGGATGGGAACTGATGTCCTTCTCTCATTTGAAAAATCTCTTTTCATCAAGTCTGCTAGGCTAGGAAATACAGAATGCAAAATGCTGCCACAGGACCAAAAGAAAGAGATTAGCACCATGTGTAAAAGCTAGCTAAATACAACACAAATTTTCATATCTTGTATTTTACTTTATTGTTTAAGAAGCCATACATAAATAAATAGAATTTTTCTGGAATGTCATGAATGAACATTGTGAAATTCAAGCTACAGGCTTGCACTGAAGACCTAGTATGACTAATCCATAATTCAATAGTGAGCGTGATCCACGTTTCTATGATCCTACATGAAAATTGTGTGTGTGTGTGTGTGTGTGTGTGTGTGTGTGTGTGTAAATTGTTGGTTAATATGCTTACTTCCTTTAATTCCCCCAGGGAATTAAAACATATTTCTTAGATTTCCAAATCTTCCCTAACTAAAGGTTGTTCCCTTAAAAAAAAAAAAAAAATTACCTTGTGTTTCAAGCCAAATTCCTTAGATCAACTTGTAAATTTAGGTAAATGAGTCCTATTGATAACAATGGTCAACATTTACCTTGAAAACCAAATCAGTACAACACAATTTGCCTATATAATATAAAACTGTTTATAAAATTGGAGTTTACATGCTTTTAGTAATTTGTATATTACTCACAAATGGCATAGAAATGGAGAGAATATGTATGTTACCTAGGAATAAAGATGAGGAGAAAGGTCTTATTTAGGGCCTCCCAACCCACAGGTCAAATTTGTGATCTTAGAGGAGTTTTTTTCATTTTTGTTTACTGAGTTTGTGTTTGTAAAATAAATATCCGGTAACAACCCAAGTATTGTTACTCCCATATTATTATAGAAATTTGTGTAAAGAAGCTGGCTAAATCACTGTGTCATCTCATTATCCTCAGTCTCCTACTAGCCTGTGAGATTCTTTCTCTCTCTCTTTTTTTTTTCTATTGAAGATTTTATTTATTTATTTGACAGAGTGAGAGACAGGAGAGAGGGAAAGTAAGCAGGGGAAGTGGGAGAGGGAAAAGCAGGCTCCCTGCTGAGGAGGGAGCCCCTTGTGCAGCTCCATCCCAGGACCCTGGGATCATGACCTGAGCCACCCAGGTGTCCCTAGCCTGTGAGATTCTTGAAGACAAAGACCCTGGCTTTATATTCTCTGCCCCTAATGTAGTGATTGGCATATAGTAGACACTCAATAAGGTTTTTTCAATTAAGAATGCAAGGTCCTTGGCTTTGGAGTGATACAGATTTAAGATCAGAAATGGATTATGCCATATGATTCAGGTGACCTTAAGCAAGTCACCTGTATGTATTGGTTTTAGCATCTGAAAAAAAATAAGAGAAAAAAAAAGAGCTACTTCTTAAGGTAATTTTAAACTCTAAGTAAAAATAATTTACATTAAAAGACCTGGCACATGTTCAGGGCTCAAAACATGTAACTTCTTTCTCCCCTCCCAACTCTCTGCTTTGGTATGGTACGAATTAGAATTCAGGTCTAAAACAAGAGAAACTTGCTAATGCAATTGACCCTTGAACAACATAACTTTGAACTGTGTGGGTCCCCTTATATGTGGATATAGTTTGATAAATATATTGGAAATTTGGGGGGGTTGTAACAGTTTGAACAAACTCGTAGACAAACTGTGTACCCTGAAATATCCAAGAAAAAGAAAAAAACAGGTATTGTAGGAATATAATATATAGTGCATGTATGAAATAGGTGTTAATCAACTCTTTATGTTATCAGTAGGGCATCAAGTCAACAGTAGGCTATTAGTAGTTAAAATTTTGAGGAGTCAAAAGTTAAATGCAGATTTTTCACTGTGGGTGTTGGCATCCCTCATCCCTGCGTTTTCAAAGGTCAACTGCACAACTCTCTAATCTTACCAGCAAAAGGCCTTTCTTTATATATATATATATATAAAATAAAGACAATGTGCCTGCAATCAGGGAAAGTGAGTAGGCAGAGGAGAGGAAAGAAAGAAGGAAAAAATGTTGATTTGGCCTTTGGAAATTTGATGGGTTGTTGGAGATGCTTACTTTAAAATGTCAGTGATAAGTACCGTGGATATCAGGCACAGCTGTGAAGCAAGTTGGTATGTGTCCCGGTACTACTCATTACTTTGCCTCTTCATAATTGAATCTTGACAGTGGTGGGTGGATGCTATTCTAGCTATTTGGGCCTTTGAGGAGCTAAAAACTCTAAAAACAGTATTCTTTCTCATTTAAAATGAAAATAGCAGAATACCTGGCTGGCTCAGTTCGAAGAGCATGTGACTCTCTATCTCAGGGTTGTGAAATAAAGACCCATATTGGGTGTAGAGATTACTAAAAAACAAAATAAACTTGAAAAAATAAAATGTAAATGCATAATCCAGGAGAAAAGGTAGATATGTTTTTAAAAACAAATAAATAAAATGTAAATAGCTATTTACCTTTTCTCATCATTAAGGCAATCCATACATGTATTATACAAGTATGGATTAGGTACAGGGGGGAAAAAGATAAAATCATCTCTTATAAGACTCCTCTTCTGAGACAACCACTTTAACACTTTAGTTTATATAATGTTTCAACATTTTTCTTTGCTAATATCGAAGAAAACTGAACTATATGCTCTAACACATTTACTCTCTCCTTTTTCAATAAATATATTATGGAGAGATTTTTATGTCAATAAGAATAGATCTACATAATTATTTTTAATGGCTACATAGAATTCTATTGTATATTAGAATCATTATTTGTTTAATCACTTCATTATTAATGAGCATTTTGGTTATTTCAAGTTTTATATTCTTGTAAACAATGCTTGTAAATCTTAAAAAATACAATTTTGATATTTATCTGACTATATTTTGTATAATTTTGGATTATATTCTCAGCTGAATTGTTGGGTATAAGCAAGTACAAATTTGGGGGGTGCCTGGGTGGCTCAGTTGTTTAAGCATCTGACTCTTGATTTCAGCTCAGGTCATGATCTTGGGTTATGAGATTAAGCCCCATGTCCCATTCCACTCTGGGCATAGAGCCTACTTAAGATTCTCCCTCTTCCTCTGCCCCTCCCCCACTTGTTCTTGCTCTCTCTCTATCAATCAAAAAAAAAAAAAAAAAAGAGTATAAATTTAAATTATGATTCATTTTGCCAGACTGCCCAATGTTTGAGTCATTTTTCCTTTCCACTAGGGGAATGCTGACATATATACATGGCAATAATGAAACACTCTTTGGTGTTTGTGAAATGTTTTCATAGTCACACAATCATTTAGCCCTTGTAACTATCCTGTGAAGTAGGCAGAGCAGCTATAATATACACTTGAGTAAATGGAGGCAAGCTAGCTCATGTTCTTCCTTGATGATCTGACAAATGCTGCTTGAAGTGTGTCTTTCATTATCATCGCTTCATAGAAGTAGAATGATAGTTTAGCATATTTATAGGTCAGATCTATTATTTAAAAATCTGTGCTCTCTGCTAAAGGAAAATAACGGGTGCCAGTTGGCCTTTCATTTGCATGTCTTTTGCATCTAGTGCATTATGTATCATTTTTACAGATACCTTAGTCCTTATTAGAAAAAAAAAACACAACACTTTTTTGGGTAAAAGTAACACTCAGACTTGAGGCCCATGCTGTTGAGGTACTTAATTGCTGAGAAAGAGGGTCTGAACTTTTGTGGTGAAGTTTATACCTAGCTATGTTATTCTTACTGGTGTAATTGTGAATGGGATTGCTTTCTTAATTTCTTTCTGCTACTTTGTTATTAGTGTATAGAAATACAACAGATTTTTGTATATTAACTTTTTCTCCTGCAACTTTACTGAATTCATTTATTAGTTCTAAAATAAGTCAGAGATGAAAAGGACAGTGTAGGGAATATAGTCAATGAAATTATAATAATGTTGTATGGTGACAAATGGCAACTGTAATTATCCTGGTGAACATTGTGTAATATATAGAATTGTCAAATCACTATGTTGTGCAACTGAAACTATTATAACATTGTCTATCAACTATACTTGAATAATAGGAAAGAAAAGAGAAGTTGGACCATGCAATGCCATTTTGCCTCCGAAGGCCACCTTCCCCATGGATTTTCTTACTAATATATGTCACCATTTCAAAAATGCTTATAAGATTTGATTTCTCTGTTAATACCCTGTCCTTAGCCTGGATAAATAACCCTTCACTTGATACCCATTTCATAGCTGAGACAAGTCTGAAATATTCAAGTAACATATTAGTAAGGGAAACTCAACAGAGGATGTTTTGTCATTGTGCTATTACAGACATTTGAGAATCTAATGTAAATCACGGGTTCTCTTACTGATTACACATAAACACTCATGCAGGAAGTCTGTATATTACTTAACAAAATTAATGGATTCTTTAGTGTCCATATATGGGCCACAAATAATAATCTCTCTGTTGAGATAATCTGATTTGAAAAACTATATCTTACTTTCTTGGATTACTGCTGATTTCTTCATAAAAATTTGTCCTTTCCTGAGTGTTTCCTAGTAGCCAGCACCAACATTAAATGCCTATATATCTAGACTCTCCAAAGTACAGATCAAGAGCGGCCAACACGTATTAGTAACTAAATTCAGGCCCCCTCTCCAACAGTTGACACTTTCTTTCCTGACCTCACCGATCAATCAATGTTCTGGTTCTACACAGACATCAAAAAAAAAAAAAAAAAAAAAAAGCCATGTTTCTATATAATACAGCCATCACAACACATACAACAAAAAGAGATAAATCCATACAGAGCCTGGGGGGAGAAGACCTTCCATTCCTACTCTGGTTTTCAGTTTCCCTCAACCTCTTTCTAATGTTTGATGTTGTTTCGTTTTTATTTGCTGAGAGAATTTGAAGTTCTATTTTATTGTCTTCTAAGGGATTCTAGGACTTGAAAAACTCTTCCTCTCTGAACTTAAACAGTTGCTAGGAGACAGCCGCTAAACAACCTATAAATCAATAAACCTGTGTTCTTATGTTTCGTGGAAGTAGAGGGATAGTCTGTCCCCATGCAGGAGAGAATATACTAGAGATTGCTAAGCAAACTACTCAGAGACAAGATCTCCTAGTTCTTAGCAGAGGATGAGAGAACAGAATGACAAAGATGATTTCCTGAAGAAGGAACTTCTGAGATGAGATAGAAACTGGGATTTGAGGCAGAACTTAAGTTGAGAGTTGGTATTAACAGAAATTGCTTTCTGCAAAGCCATGTAAAATTTCACAAGGGGATGAGAGAGGTTTGAATTTTAGAGCATCTTACCAAGGTGCTTTGCAGTCCAAATTGTGGCACCCAAGAAAGAAAGGAGTGCCTCTGTCTCATTTGGCAGTTTAGCAGCACAGCTTTCTCCATTTTTTTCTGTTTAAGTCCAGTGAAAGTTTGTTCATCTTCTACCCCTCAAAAAATAAATCATGTTCACTGAGGCTTGTAGCGTGGGTTCCTTTTTTAGTGCTTCATAGTTCTAGGACAAAGCTATAGTAGGGTTTTGCTTTATTGTGTGATTTGAATAGCAATAAAAAGACTTCCCCTCACTTTTTTGTGTTCACTCATCTGTCTTTGCCTCATTTTTCTTAATTATAGATTTATTTCCTTGACTATTAAAAGACTGTGGCATATTAAGCACACACTATTTAGAAGGAAGGAAGGAAGGAAGGAAGGAAGGAAGGAAGGGTCCACTAAAAGATAATACTTCAGTTTTAAATCAAATCCCTTAGAGTAATTAGTTGCTACAGTTGAACCAGAGCCTCAGCAAGATGAATGTTTGGAAGAGGGTTGAGACTCTGACTTCAGCAATTTTGCCAAAGGTCAATCAGGCCAGACCTCTAAGGATCATACAAATTCAGAGAGGCCAGAAAGGAAATTAAAATATCCACCTTGGGAGGCCAGCTTGGGCTGTTCACTTACTCCAGCCAGAATTAGTGCTCTGTAGCTCTGGTGTCCACAGGCACATTCCACCTCAGTGACCCCCTAGTTACTAACGTTCTTAAAACTCTATGCTTTTTCACTAATTTAGGGTCTTGAATAGCATCTTTTCCAAAACCACACTGTAGAAAGCCTGAATGCCATTCAAACAGTGATGACCACTGCATTTTTTTTTTTTTTCACAGTCATCTTGATGCAGAAGATGACTCAATTGTCTTTCATAAAGTTTTAGTTCAGTTCATAAAAGACTGTCTGGGCTTGCTGGTTCCCATTGACCTCAGCTCCAGGACTTCCTTAACCCTCAGCCCTAGGAAATCTCCATATTGCTCTCCAGAGTTAGGTATCAGACAATGGTGTTAAATGTTGCAGCCTTAGGGGAGAGCTGGATTCCAGCTGTGATGATGAACTGTCTAACATTTTAGCTTTGGCAGGTAACTTCCCTGGTCTGGGGCTACATTTCTTATTTGTACAAGGAGGATTCTTTCATTCTTATCAAGCAGTTGCTTCCTAAGTCACTTACTAAGAACCTACTGTGTGTTAGCACTGTGACTCTAGATAACCCTTAACTTCCTTTTTGATCTGTAATCCTCAGGCTTTGTCTTTCAATCCATAGCAGGTCTCATCACTGAGTCCAATTTGCTGCTGATGATCATGATGTGGTCTTTCTATCCAGTTAAAATACTCCTTATTTCCTAATGAGTATTTGAGGTTCTATAGCCAACCTTCTCAAAGACCAGATGTTCTCCATTTAATTTCCAGTCCCCCTATGATTGTTACTGCCATGCTCCTACCTCCTAGCCTTTGCTTGTTACCTACTATTGGAAATTTTAATCTTGCGGTCGGTCCTTTTTCTGTTTAAAAAGATACCGGGCCTCTGGCCCGGAGTTCTTGAGACTTGCATCCTTTTTTCCCCTTTAGGTTGGTCAGAGTCTTGATCCCTGAATGACCATCCTTCCAGTAATCCACGCAGCCTTACTTTCATTCCACAGACTGGCTTCCGCCTGGGGCATAGTTGGTGCTGGCTTTCCCTCAATGGAATGATTCTGCCACATTCTAATCCCACTTCTGACAGCATTCTGATTAAATATACCAACCCAAAAAAAAAAAAGGGAAAATGCTTATGGCAAATCTTCAGGCAAATACAGCATACTTGGGCTGGTTTGTTCTTGCTGTTTATCTAAATAGAAATGCCAAACGACAAGCACTCCCCATTCTAGCTGGTAACAAACCAAAAGGGAAGTGCCACCTTTCTGATGTCTCATAGTCCCCTTTTCTCTGTGTGTGTTTTTGTTTTTGTTTTGATTCTGTGTCAAAAATCTGTCTGTGCATAGTCTTTTTGCCTCCTAAGCACTGACTCTCTTTGCAGCTGTGGTTTTAGAAACATGCACACATATATATGCAATTAAATGCAGGCTTTGACTTTTCGCCTGGGAAACTGGAAGGATAAGGTGAGCTAAGCTTTTAATTACAAGTACCCATTCTGGGAGGCAGGGAGTACAGCTACTGCTGCATCAATCCCATTAAAGCCTAATCCCATCTTTCAGGGAAGAAAAAGAAAAAACCCACATGTATCTATCTACAAAAATGTTGACTTAATATATTCAACACTTTTTTTAATGTTTGCTAAAATAAACTCTGCTTGAAAACCAGAGGAAAAAATACTACTATTGTTGTTAAGGTGAAGGCTTACTGTACCTATGATTCTTTGATTCGCCTTAGATTATTGCATTGTTCTATTTCTGTTTTTTAAAGATTGTCTCATGATATACAGACATGCTAGTATTCTGCGCTTTTATAACTGCCTTCATCCAGAATCCCAAATCTCTTTACAAATACTAATTACTGTGATCTAATGTCACTGGAAATTGTTAAATATGCTCCAAAGAGGTTAAACACTTTAAATCCCGATTTACAAATTAAAAACTAGAATGTGGAAAAGTTAAGCTACATTTGGGGATTTAAATAGAGTTTTGGTTGAAACAACTGGAAATGACAGCTGTCAACCCAATCCTCTAGTCCTTGAACTCATTTGATATCCTACACTTCTCGAATTATTATACATGTAGGAAGACAGGTTGCCATTGTGAATTCAGACACTGAAGATCTTTTTTTTTTTTTTTCCTGCTCCAAATAATATATAATACCTAAAAATATCATTGTGGAGTTGTGCCATCTTTCCAGGTCTAACTTTAAGATTTTTTTTTCTTGTAGAAGTCATGTTTTTTAAACCATGGATTTTAATCAGTGAAATTATTCCTTACTTCTTTAGAAATTTCTAGACATCTACCAACTGGATTCAGTTTTGTAAGTTTAAAAAAATAGAGATACACACACACACACACACACACCACATATAAGTATGTGTGTATATATATGGGTATGTATATGCACATGCATATATAAGTGTTCATATATATCATATAAATATATTCACACAGAGAACATAGGACAAACAAAATATTCCCACTGAAGATCTTGATTTAAAGGACAAGTAGATGATAATTTCTTCTGTGTTATACAATCATGTGTCAATATATTTCTAGCTTTGCCTTCTTATTTCTATTTTTTTTTTAAAGATTTTATTTATTTGTCAGAGAGAGAGGGAGAGAGAGTGAGCACAGGCAGACAGAATGGCAGGCAGAGGCAGAGGGAGAAGCAGGCTCCCCGCCAAGCAAGGAGCCCGATGTTGGACTCCATCCCAGGACGCTGGGATCATGACCTGAGCCGAAGGCAGCTGCTTAACCAACTGAGCCACCCAGGCATCCCATGCCTCCTTATTTCTAAAGACTTCTCTGTATTTAGAGTTTTGGTAAAGCAGGGAGACATGACATCTATACACACGAGCTTGTAGTCTAATTTCATCTCAGTATTATCTTATATTTTTCTCTTAGCAAGAGGTGCTTCAGAGGCCAAACTGTAAGTAGATAAACATAGACTAGAAAGTGTGCCTAAAGAATGAGACTGATCTGAGAATAGGTAAGAGGTGGCAAGAATTTTTTAAAGACTTTCTTAGGCTTGAAGTAAATAAATAGGCCATTAGGCAATGTCTGAGTAGATATTTAGAGAATGAGAGTAAGAACGTGAGATATGTTTGGTGGATATGGATAGAGAAATTGAAAGACTGCCATTGGCACAAATATTGTGTGAGATTGCAAAGAAACCTTGCCAATGCAATATGCAAATGGTGCCTCATTTTCTCCTGAGCCATAGCCTAGAGCATTGGATCTTTTGTGTCTGAATCCACGGGACGTGTTTTCTTACCTGGATGTAAATCACACAGTATTTTTAGATGTAAGTGGGTGACATTATGTAGAAGACTATTGGTTGGTCATTGGTTAAGAGGCTAATAAAACAATTTATTTAGCTGCCAGAATGTTCTTTATGCTTGTCAGATAATTGGAACAATTTATTTCCTATTCATGAATATCCTTTTATTAGAATTTCTTTTATTTAATTTTTAAGTCTTCCCAAATATCCTTCCAGCATAAAGTGATGACTATAGCCTAATATTTCTCTACCAACAATTATTTCCCTCAGAATTTCCTTTGGTTAAAAGATGATCTCAGATTTCATAATCTCAAATTCCGCATCTAGAATACTATTCTGTAAACTGAGCTGATTTCTGACCTAGTCTAATGTGAGGAAAATCCTAAAAGGTAATTCTGTGCTAGGTTTTGTCACACAATTACAAGCGTAAATACCCCCAAAACTAGAGTGTGCAGACTCTGGTGTTCAGGTTTTCTGGATTGTGTCTGATAATTGGATGATTTGGACATAGGTTATATGTGAGAATTAACATGAGTTTGAGTTATGGATGACTTATATCTATAGTTATATATATATATACACATCTCTCTATATTTACCTTTATTATAGGAATTAAGTAAAGTACATAAGAGTCCCTGGCCCATTGTAACTCTTCAGTAGCTGTCACTGTCACTGCTGTCGTTGTTACTGTTGTTTCATTTGTCATTTTGTTGTAGTCGTTATGTGACATAAAAACCTTCACAGGGAGATACGAACTGTAATCGGAGAATACCAGCATGATTAGCAACCCTCAGATTGACGTATCACACACCAACAGACATTCTAACTAACTCCTTCGTGGACAACAGGGCTTCGTCTCACTTCAGACGCTGGCATCTTCCCTCTAGAAGATCCCTTCATGATTGACAGCTCTAGGTCTCAGTCTGTCTCCTGGGAAGGAGCTAGAGGCCATTCAGAATGTAAGCCAATATGTATGACCCTCTAGTGATCTTTGAATAACCAGTCTCTGTCATAGGTGCATTTTTAGTTTTCTCATGACTGCAGTTCATCTCTCCAGTATCCAAACTACCTGAAGACCTACTACCATCACCATCTATCCTAAGAGCGTCTGTTGTTAACATTTAGAGGACATCTGCCAGATTCCTTAGCTTTCCACCAACTGATAGTGTTTCATGGCTATTTAGATCATGGATTTTAAAATCAATCCAACTTGCTTCATATCTCTTCTCTAATTTGCTGGTTGGCTGATACTGAGCAGATTATTTAACCTCTCTGAGTCTTCCTTTTATTGCTTTGTAAAATGGTGATATTAAAACCCACAATTTAAAGAGTTTCTGTGGATCGAAAACAATGGTACATGTAAAGTGCTTGGCACTAGCTAGCAATTGTTTGATTATATGAGATGAATATGCAAAACACTTAATGCAATATTTTGTCATGGATGGGTACTCAATATCTCCGAGCTATCATTAAATATGTGCTTTTTAGGCCTTTTTCCCTTAGCCCCTTCCTCAACCCCTCTCTCCCTCTTCTAGGCTCTCTGGGATAGAATAATAGAATAAGGGATCATCTCTGTCTCCAGCTGTTGGGGGGCAGGAGAGTGTCAGGGGTAGAAAGAAGAGAAAAATAAACAAATTATCATAGGAATTCTGAGAAGGGCGAAATGGATTCTGACTAGGCAGAAAGGTGTCAAAGAAGCTTTACACCGTAGGTAACATTTGAGCTGACTCTTGAATGACTAAATGTGATTGCTTAATGATATAGAAAAAAGGAAAGAGAGGAAGACAGGAAATGTGATCACAGTCAAATACATTTGATGTGCTATAACTTGTCAGGTAGTAAGAGTGAGGTCAGCAAACCAGTGACTATGTGCTGAGACTGTGGATATAAGGAAAGCATTTTTTCAGAAGGATTTGGTTGAATATTCATTTGCTGTTTCTCTCTTGACTCTGGAAAAGACCTCAGTCAGCAAGCAGAAGGCTAGCAGTTAAATTCTTATTTTTGTTGTTGTTTTTAGGCACTTATAAAATCTGAAATGAAATGGATTTTTCTCTCAAGAAGTACATTTTTCTAAGCCAGAGATGATGGTTTGCAGTTTTATTTTCAAGGCACCCCACCCCAGTCCCTCACAACGCAAACAGATCTATCCACATTCAATGTATTTGTTGAATCATAAATAGAAATAACAATGAAGGCATAAACATTCCTCTTTCCAAATATTAATCATGACTAATCAAAAGTTGTTTGGGCTTTTTAAAGACATAGCTAAGAAAAAAAAAAATCCTTCTTGACAATACAGTTGCTTGTGATTGCACAAATACCATTTCAAACAGCATTATAAGAACCACAGCAGTTGGTGTGAGAGAGGAGAGATTAGCAGGACTCCATTCCAGGAAAATCGTTACGGTGATCACTTATCACTTGTCATTACACATAAATCCTATTGGTCTTTTTGCCTCAGTTTCAGCTTGGACTTAACTTACACTTGAGAAATCATTCTTTATCTTCTCCTCTTCTAGAATTTACTTCATTCATCTGACTGGCTGCCAATTTACCCTGACTATCCTATCACCACCTTCAGCCTCTCTCCCATTCTCTTCCCTAAAGCCAAAAGAAATAATATTTTTGCACTTATATGTTCAACAGCACATATACTGTTATGTTGAACAGGATACCTTACATGATGCAAGGCATAAATAAGGTACTCGGGATAGCATGCAGTAAATAAAATGTCATTGAATCCCTCCTAAAAATGTTGTATTGATAGAATATTTAGGAATTCTATAATTAATCATGGCAAAATCCATCTCCCCAAAATTTGTACTTGGATTTTGGAATAAAACTCTAATCTGGATATTATCTTAGGAAACAGATGTTGTCCCTTTCCTTTTTAATTATTTCCTTGCTCCCATATATATCTTTTTAAAATAAACGTATATTAATATGTATAAATATTATAGATAGAGATATAGAGAGATACAGATATTCTTGCAATACTCTAAAAATTGATTCCTTTTTTTGGCTTTCAGGTACAGGTCCTTCTTCCTGTATTTGACTGTTCCACCCTGTGCATACATCTATTCCTTAATGGAAATTTGGCCTGTAAAATAGCTGTAGGAGAAAAATCTCCATATTCAACATCAAACAGCATTGGACATATAATGAGATCTCATTGTTGACTAAATGAATAAATAAATGAATGAAAATTAATAGCCAGGGATGCTGGGACCTATGAAAAGTGGAATTACAATAGAGTCTCTATACTTCTTATATCCTTTATAGATACTATATAGCAATAATCTTTTTTTAGCCATGTCTTGAAGATGCTACTAAGTTGTTTTCATTAATGCATTAGTAAGTTTGCCATACAGATATAGGAAAAAACCCACAATTTCAGGACAAAAATGAATAAACTGCTAAAGACCATTGAATTTACTTTCAAAATGGTTAGAGAATACAGGTTTATATTTGAAACACAACTACTACTGCTTCATTAAAACATATATATGTTTATATATAATATATTTATATATATAACACATATATATTTTTATATGTTATATATATGTATATTTTATATAAATCATATGTATGAATATATATATATATGTGTGTGTGTGTGTGTGTGTGTGTGTGTGTGTGTGTGTGTGTATCCATTTGAGATGCACCCCTAGCTCTCTAGGTACCCTCACTGAAAAAGACTATATTCTTTCATAAAGTTCTGCAACAGAAAGTTTCCTGTGCTAGTTTGCCAAGAGAGATGTAATTCCACTTTTCAATTAAGGAATTATCCCCTGATCAAAATATTAGGAGGAGCGGCAGTAGCTCCTCTGATCAGGTCTTAACAGCTTAGCCTGGATCTATTTAGAATAACCTGGGATTTCCTTCCAACCAGGGGAGACAGGAGTCAAACTTTAGTGGGCAGATGTATGAAAAGACAGGAGTTCTGTATTTCCATACAAATGGACCAGAGTTTCAAACTTGAAGGCAGTCCTGGATGTGGAAATGCACACTCAGAATTGGTTAGAATAGTGGATGGTGGGTTCTTCACCCTTTGGTGGGTCCAAAGGGTGAAGAAGGCATGGAATGAAGGGAGTTATGAAGATACCCATTTTGTCTAGGGCTGAACATAAACACTTCAGTCAGGTGAATTACACTTTGTACTCTACATATTAATAAGATAAATATGTTCTCATTGCAAATGATAGCTTGTTGAAAATGAATAATATCTTCTTCTAGGCAGTAATTTCTACTGATTTACTATTAAGACAGCATTTCTGAGTAAGCATGATTTGTATCCTACATGACAGATAATCTTCCTTTTCTGTCTCTGAGAATATACATAGGACTCTTTACAAAAATACAGTCAAATAGAGCAAGACTTCTGAAATCTTTGAGATCTCTGTTAATAGTTAATGCTTCCTTATTGAAATAAACTTAGTAGTCTTTTTCAATTCTGTTAATTTTTTCTTAAATATTTTCTACCAACCTAAAATAAAGAAACCTTTTAAACCATGTTAGGAAGAACAATTTTACTTTATCATGAAACTTTTGTCATAACCTAGATGTCAAATGACAGTTATTTATTGAGCATCTAGTATATACCTGGGCATTGGCTAAATCAAAACACTCTGTAATTTACTAGCTGTAAGTAGGCAAAAAATAAAGACCAGAGAATCGTCTTTTATAATAAAGATAGAATGACTATAGATGAGAAGCGCTCTATTAAACAATTCATAATTAGAACACCAATGATAGCCCTTTGTAGTGGTATAATGATTATTATGCATAGGTCACTTCTGCTTTTTGGTGGTCGTCCTGCAATCACATTCCACTTTTGCACTAAGAGTTTCCTTATCTTTCTTCAGTATCCTGAATGTACACATTGCTTTCAACACAATCAGACCATTACCCCTCAGACTTTCCCTGATCCATCCTCTCTCCTTAACCCACCCTCCACCTTCCACCTTCCACTCAGTATGATTTTATTTCCTGCATGCCCAAACACATAAGTTTTCTCCTTGTACTCATTTAGCGTTTTCCTGGCTCATATCCCCAAGAACCCCAGGGTTCTATCATTTCTCTCTCCTTTTTGTTTTAAGATTTTATTTATTTTTTGAGAGAGAGAGAACATGAGCAGAGGAGGGGGGAGAGCCAAAGGAAGAAGCAGACCCCCTTCTTGCTCAGCTCTCCCCCTGCAGAGCTCGTGTGGGGCTCGATTCAGGACGCTGGGATCATGACCTGGGCCTAGGGTAGATGCTTAAGTGACTGAGCCACCCAGGTGCTCTTATCATTTCATCAGTGGCATCAAAATGGAAAATTAAGAAGTCCATGGGGTTAGAAGTTCCTCTTTTGAATCTTTTACCATCCCTTTGTCTTCAGATTGGGCTGTGCTTTTCTTTTTCTTCATTTATTCTAAGTTAAACTCTTTGGGCATGGATTTTATAAGAACTCCTCTGCTTCCTAAATCCCTAAATCTCTACTCTCTTTCCCAAATCTATAAGCCAAATGTTACTTGTCAGTTCATTGATTCTGGTTTGAGAGTGGAGAAAGAAAAGCCACCCACCCGATAACTTTCTGTTCTACTTTCTCAATTCATGAAAAAAGACATATCATGTGTTAGATTTTTTTTTTTTTTTTCAGAGTAGAACTGTTCCTAAGGATAAAGACTTGGAAAGAATGTGAACTTATTTGAAGAATTATGTCACATGAGAGGATGCCACCAAGTGCATTTTTGAGGTGCTTATAATGTATGTGCTTGAACTTTTCAACACAGTTCGCAATGAAAATAATTTGGCATTAGAAATCAAATCTATGACTCTAGCTAAAGTAGATTTATTATTAAAATATAAAAAGCTGGTGTTCCTGGGTGTCTCATTCAGTTAAGTGTCTACCTTGGGCTCAGGTCATGATCCTGGGGTCCTGGGATCAAGCCCTGAGCTGGGCTCCCTGCTCAGTGGGGGGCCTGCTTCTTCTCCCTCTACAGCTCCCCCTGCTTGTGTACTCACTCATGCTCTCATGCTGTTTCTGTCAAATAAATTAAAAAAAAAAAACTTAATATATATTATATATTTGATATATAGTATAATAAGTATAACATATATGCATGTATATATTTGTGTGTGTGTGTGTGTGTGTGTGTGTATCCATTTAAGGAAATAAGACCATACGTATAAGGAGTTTTGCGGCCAGGATCCCAGGGGTAGAGTTAGGTTTATCATTACATTTATCAAATGAAATAATGCAAGTACAGCTCAGGTCAGTGCTGGGCACATAGAAAACACTCAGTAAATGTTAGTTTTCCTTCTCATTTTTATATATGTGGATTTTCTACACCTTCAGTGTCCTCTGTGTATGTGTGTGTATTTAAAATATACCTAAGTATTTGTTTGTGAGGTATCATAATAATTTTTCTTGAAATTAGAGGATATTTAATAACTAGCATATGGCACATGATAATGACTTTATGAATTTCTTCAAACTTAGAGGTGAAGATCAGTACATTCTGACCTAGACTGAAATATGTGATGGATAGCAATAGGGCCCATACATTCAGTTCCTGTAGTGCACAATAACTTCCAGTAGCAATTCTGACTTAGAAGCTAGCAGATATAGACCTTTCTTCTATGTGTTTTTTGACTTTAGAATTAAGGACAGACACAGATAGAACTTTTATTAGCGTAATTCTTGGCAAGTCAATCAGCCCAGCCCTCTTTTTGGTGAGCTTCCTTCTAATTTTAAACTATTCAAAATTGTATGTTTCAATGACTACTTCTTGCCTTCTACTATATTTACAGAGCTTCTAATTCAATCCTTACAACTTCTAGGCTAGCATTTATTTTTGGTTGTTGAATAAACTAGAAGGCTATGAAATAATTGCTTTTGTCTAGATGCTCTCACAGCATTTCTATAAAATGTTTTCATAATACCCTCTACCTTCTTTCTCAAATCCCAGTTTCCTGTCTTTATCTTTGATATCTATCATCTTCCTAAGAGCCCTTTCCTTTATTTTCATCTGTATTTTTGTTTTGCCCATTTATTTTGCTCATTATGAAGTAGAACTAAGGTTACAATAGCACACTTCTTGCTAAGTTCTCAAAGAAAAAAGATGGATTAGCTACACTCCAACAGTCAGAATTTCATTTAGAGAATTAAAATAATACATAATTATTTATAGAAGAAAGCTCCAAATAGACTTCAATGTACTTTCTATTAAGATCCAAAATGTTTTATTTCACTAAAATTAGCATTATTATATTATTCTTTTACGAACATAAATACAACTTGGATGAATTAAAAAAAAAAAAAAACACCTTTTCCCAGTAGCTCCACATGCTTCACAACTTCCTCATTCATTAGAACACAATTAACAGATCTCTTACAACACTGAATACCATCACATGCCGGGCTATGATGAAGCGATGTGTCTCTAACTAGAATACTTGCAACCGTGCATGAGTTTAGCTTATTCAAACTTGTAGACTTTGACTATTACCTGACTCAAACTTTTGCAAAACTCTAGATGTCCCATTATTAATTCCACACTTACATACTTATATTTTCATTTATCCATACTGTTCCTTGGCCATGCATTCTATTTTTTTTTCAGATTTCATGACTTATTTAGGGTTTAAATTATGTTGAAATAGTATTTATTGAACAAATATATTTCAAAAGTTTATGACATTACAGCACTGCTCTAGATATTGGGAATGAAGAAGTACAAGTAGAAAGCCCCTGCTCTCACTAATAAGCACTTACTCTGCTTAGGGGAGATAACTGGTAAAAACTAAATGGGTAAATTTTATAAGTAGGATGATGTTAGCTGCTGCAGAGAAAAATAGAGCAATTAAGAGGCATGGGGATTCCAATGGTGGTGGTGGTATATAGATGTATGTGTGCGTAGTGTATGTGTGTGAAGTTACTTTTACTAGGGTTGGCAGGAAACGTTTTATGATAAGAGGACATTTGGGTAGACACTAAAGGAAGCAGTGGAAGAAACTGTGACGCTCTGGAGAAGGGTTTTCTACAAGAAGAGAACAGCAGGTATAGGAGTGAGTCTGGTTGGTATGTTCAAGGAGAGTAAGGAGGCCAGAGTGTCTGAAACAGAGTGAAGGAAGGGAGTGTGGTAAGAGATGGGGTCTGAAAGTAACAAGGGTGGGTCTGAAGGAAGGAAGATTATGTTCAGACCGCTAAGGCTTTTGTATAAATGCTGACTTTCTCATGGGACTATATGATCTCCTTTGTTGTTTTTTGAATTATTATTATTTTCTTTCTTTTAACTTAATGAAACAAATTTCCCACAATAAAGTGCTCTAGTCTTAAATTTTCAGCCCTAGGAGTCTTGACAATTATATATTTGTATATATCCACATAACCCTTGCCCCTAATAAAATAGAGAACATTCATATCATACCTGAAAGTTCCCTCATGCCCTTTCCATTCAGTTCTTCTCATTTTTTGTTCTTGAACTTACATAAATGGGACCATATAGACCATATAGTATGTACTCTTTTGTGTCTGGAATCTCTTGCTCAACGTAATGTCTATGAGAGTCATCCTTGTTGTTATATAAATTAATAGTCCATTTCTTTTTATTGCTGTATAGCATTCCAATGTTTATTTGTTCATATTTTTTATGTATCCCTTTTCCTGTTGATGTAATTTGGGCTGTTTCTAGTTTGTGCTTATTATGAGTAAGGTTGTTATGATGTCTTTTTGAGGATGTATATTTTTATTTATTAGGAGTATATACCTAGCTGGACCATAGGGCAGATCTATGTTCAACTTCATAATAAACTTCCAAATAGTCCTCCAAACTGTTTATCATTTTATACTCCCACTAGTATTGTATAAGAGTTGTGGGTGTGGGGGCGCCTGGGTGCCTCAGTGGGTTAAAGGCTCTGCCTTCGGCTCAGGTCATGATCCCAGGGTCCTGGGATCAAGCCCCCCTGCCCCATCCTCTGCTCAGCGGGGAGCCTGCTTCCTCCTCTCTCTCTTTCTCTCTCTCTGCCTACTTGTAATCTCTGCCTGTCAAATAAATAAATAAATAAATCTTAAAAAAAAAAAAAGAGCTGTGGGTGTTCTCCATTGCTATTGCTAGTATTTTTTTTTATTTTATTCATGCAAGTGGGCATAGAATAGCCTTTGTTGTTTTAATTTGCATTTCTCTTTTGGCTAATGGTGATGAACACCATTCCTGCACTTAGTGGTTATTCCTATATCTTCCTTGTATATTTTCATGTGGCATGCATTCCAGTACCTTAAGATCTCTATGATTTAAGTTAGACTTAAAAAAAAAAAAAAAGTAAAGTTAGACTTAACAACTAACCCCACCCTTGCTCTCTACAATTTTTTTGGTTAGCTGGATGACATTTAAGTCAAAAACGGGGATGAGTCCAGATGCTTTTCTTCCCTCTCCCATATAATTATAATTAAGTCTTATAATTTACCAAACCCTAGAAGAAATAGAAAAAATAAAAACATATGAGGAAAAAAATAACCTTCCTTTATATTCCTTTATAGTTCTTGTCAAAGAATTTTTGAGACCACATTTATAAAAATTCCCATTAACTTCTACCCCCTTGGTTTTGCCCACTCAGAAAGTCTGGTTCTGCTGAAGGGTAGTAAATGCAGCACATGTTTGGATGACCTGAGTTAGAATCAAGCCTTTGTTAGAATTATTGTTCTTCCTAGCTGTAGGACCCTGAGATAAATTAGGAACTGTCTTTGTAAAATGAAAATAACATTGGCAATGACCTCAGATTAAGTTAGAAGCGGTGCTTCCCAGTCTGGGGCAATATTCCTCCCAGGGGTATTAGGCAATGTTGAAGCCATATTTAATTGTACAGCTGCAGAAATGAGGAGAGGCAAGTACTACTGGCATCTAGTGGAGGTAGAGACCAGGGCTACTGCTGAATATCTTATAATATACAAAGAATTACTCAGCTCAGGATGCCGATAGTTTCAAAGTTGTAAAACCCTGGTATAGATATAGAACTATATTTGGTAAGACATATTTACTTATTTTATGTATATCTCTTCCCCTCTAGAATATATACCCATCATAAGGAAAGACGGGGTTGATTTTGTTCACCAGTATATTCCTACTGCCTCGACTAGTGCTTGTACACAGTAGATGCTCAATAGAAAAGTTGATTGATTTCCATGTATTTTATTCATGAGTCTGTTTCTTCACTGGATTGCATTCTCACTGTGGGCAGACCAACTGCCTTTCCATCAGTGGGCAGCAGCATAAAACATTGCCTGACATATAGCAGATGGACCATATTTTTTTTTTTTAGATAATGAAAAATTATGCATATTCTCTATAATTTTAAAGAGGATGAAATGTGAAGTTAACAAATACTCTATTTTCTCTTCAAAAATCTTCTAATCCAACTTTTTTCTACATTCTTAGACCAAACAAACAGTCCATAGGAGTACTTTGTGTGTAGTATAATTAGTCCAAGACTAAAAGATCTGGTTTTAGGGCAAAAGTGAAACAAGATGGGATTGGGAGGGAGACAAACCATAAGTGACTCTTAATCTCACAAAACAAACTGAGGGTTAATGGGGGGAGGGGGGTTGGGGGGGTGGGATTATGGACATTGGGGAGGGTATGTGCTATGGTGAGTGCTGTGAAGTGTGTAAACCTGGCGATTCACAGACCTGTACCCCTGGGGATAAAAATATATTATATGTTTATAAAAAATAAAATTTAAAAAAAAAAAAGAAAAATAATTTTATTTCTCCATAAAATAATACTTTTCAGTCTAAGTAGTCACATCTAAACAATAGAAGGAGGTGGTATTTTAAGTTTCAGAGAAGGCACTATCTTTCTCAGTGATCTTTTGCATGCTAAGAATTCATAATTAAGCAATGAAGATAAACATACAAATAATCATAATACAATGAGAAAGAAAAGAGACCATGACATTGAGTTCTCAATGCCTAAAATATTGCCTGGTTTAGAGTAGGTACTGTCTGGGTGAAGTTAAAAGGACCTGGTATAAGCCTGACAATAATAAAGTTCAATAAGTGGCCATTTTCACTTTTCTCCTAATCGGTTAAGAGTTCAATGTGTGTAAGCTTTTTGTGTATATATCCTTAGCATTTCTAGCAGGTCTTTCATAAAGGACCTGGATGTGTTTACTGGGGGATTAAGGGATCACCATATTTGGAAGCTTTGCTGAGGCTCAGTATGAATTCTAGGGAGACAATGAAAGGAAATACACTTTCTTTCATTGGTTTTGTCTTCATATTCTCATAGATATACACTATCCTTGTCCAAACTCGACCAACTTTAATTGCCAGACCCTATCCCTTGGGGCTTCAGTTCATCTATTCGCTCCTCATGAAATTATTTTCCTCTCTCCTCACCTATCAAAATCCCACTTGCCTCTTAATATCCAACTCAGAAGTTACCTTTGCCATGAAACCCAGTAGATCTCTCCCTCCTTGGATATGAATAGCACTCCATACTTCACTATTTTTGAAGGAAGTCACAATGTACAGCCCACACTTAAAAAGTGGGGAGTTGTACTCCACCTCCTAGGGGTAGAGTATCTAAATATTATTTAGAATTGTTATACATGGGAGATTTCAGGGCTCTCCCAGAGAACTAGAACAAATAGGAGATAGATAGATAGATGATGGGTAGATAGATAGATAGATACATATGACTTACATGCTTCTGGAGACTGGCAAATCTGTGTAGAGTAGGTTAACACAGGAAAAATTCTAGAGCTGATACTCCAGTCCAGAGAATCCAGAGATGGAACAACTTCTTCTTCCAAGAAATGTTAGTTTTGCTCTCAAGATACTTTAACTGATGGGATTATTATCATCCAATCCATTCTTGTCATTGGATCATATTATCAATAATAATCCCTTTGCTTAAAGTCAACTGATTATGGATGTTAACTATATCGATAAAATCTCTGCATAGAGCACCTAGATTAGTGTTTAATTGAATAACTGGGCACTATGGCTTGGCCAAGTTAACATAGAAAATTAACCATCAAAATCTTGTCTCCCTTATTTATTTATTTATTGAATTATTTATTTATATCAGCATAGATTCATGGACGTTTCTTTTATATATCTGGTTATAACCCAACACTATTTTGTTTATGATGTTGCTCAAATTGTTCCAGCTTTGGCCATCGGTAGATTTTTCAGTTTGCTACTGTGTGCCTTTGACATAATCTCACCAGTTTGCATTATGTATGTGTGTATGTTCATATTTGTAAGTATTTAGCACCTTTTTACTTTCAGGCACTACAAGATGCTTATCTTATATATTCTCTGCCCCAGTCCTAGGATTAGGCATTTATCCAAGGAGCCCTGGTTACTTTTATTGGAGAGTGATATTAAAAATCAGATTTAGATGTTAGCTGTGCCTATTGGGATATGTTGTTTGTAACCCTCCCAACTGACAGAGCAAGGAAATATATGTGTACCTACTAACCCATGTGTGTGTGCACACATACTTATATGTATTTCTATATGCTTCCAACTTAATCCATTACTATATGGATCATGCTAGCTCCTGACACTAGCTTATCTGGAGACCCCTCCCCACCACTCCCAACAGTAAGAAAGCTGGCTTCTACAATCTATCATCCACTTTCTAATTTCAGTTCTATTATACGTATATAGTGGTTTGAGAATTGTTAACGTGTACCCCCACGGGAAGCAACTTTATCAGCTCCCAAAGTAAGGTCATCACCTTTTCCCCAACCCTCTTCCTGTGAGGTTGTTTCATACATTTTTAATAGAGTTAGATTATTTTTTCTACATTCTTTATTCCATCTGGGATCCTTAACCTTATAAATGACTTTTTAAGAATTTACATACATTAAGGTTCACTGTTTGTGCTACAAAGTTTTGTGACTTTTAGTAAATTCATAGTGCCATGTATCCATTATTACAGTATCATACAAAATAGTTTCATCATCCTAAAAAAAAACAAAACAAAGAAACAAAAAACATGCTTTACATATTCTCCTCCCTGTCCCAACCTGGAATCCCTGGGAATTACTGTCCTTTTTACTGTTTCTATAGTTTTGCCTTTTCCAGAATGTTACATAACTGGAATTATACATTATGTAACCTTTCATTTAAGCTTCTTTAACTTAGCATTATGCATTTAACATTTGTCAATTTCTTTTTGTGACTTTATCATACATTCCTTTTTATTGTTAAATAATATTCCCTTGTGTGACCATAGCATAATTTTGTTTGTTTGTCTGTTTTTAACCTATTCACTTATTGAAGCAGTATCTGTTGCTTCTAATTTTGGGCATAGTAGTATTTGATCAATAAAAGAATGGAGTAGGGGATCAAGTGAGCAAAACAGTGCCTTTTAGGCTTGAAGATTTAGAAAAGGGGAAGAACCTAACTCTTATACCCCTCATGTATTGGGGCACCATCTCTGAAGCAGGAAAGAAAAGACACCATCCTCACTGAAGCATGCCAGTTCCAAGGCTGATTCATATTCCAAATAGAGTTGTTTTGCCTTTCGTAGCTTTCCTTTGAATCTGTTTCCAAGCTATAATCTGTAGACAACTGTTCGCCCACATACCTGTGGTTAGGCATTGTGAGACAGCTTTACCTTTATTCCATATTAAATGTAAAAATTACTTTAATGCAGCAATGAAGTAAAAAATGCTGTAGGCACTCCAGAAAATAAAAGCCAGAAATTTCTAACTTAATGGTACTGCACAACAAAAATTTCAGCTTCATTGTGTATCTTATGCATGTCAAAATGTACATTTGACACAAAGCTGAAAGATAAATAAGATAAACCACTTTCATCTTATTACATATGATGAAGGATTTGAAAAAAACATATCAAGGGCAAGCTGGGGTCTTACTCTTTCCATGGTTTTGCTCGTGTGTATCTCTCTGGCCAGGGAGTTCTTAAATCAGATTTCCAAAATGAGCATGGGAGGAGGGCAGAGAAGAGAACTTTGCTCAAATGTACACTCTGGTTGAATGTTGTATAAATTATCAATAAACTTTTATGGTAAGATTGAAGATTTAGAAAAGGGGAAGAACCTAACTCTTTTTATTTATTTCAACCTCAACTTCAACTAAAAAATTGTGGAAAGTACTTTCATTGGTCAATAATTGTTTATTGAAAGCCTACTTTGGTGGCGTCTGCCTGGCTCAGTAGGTAGAGCATCCAATTCTTGACCTTGGGATTCTGAGTTCAAGCCCCACAATGGGAGTAGAGATTACTTAAGAAATGAAATCTTAAAAAAGAAAAGAAAAGAAAATGAAAAGAAAGCCTACTTTGGCCATGGGATGCTAATAAATCCTGAACAGACACCAAAATTCTAGGTAGATAGGCCAGATGTAATACCTACTTGGAGAAAATAGACTTAAAAGATGTTAACAATAAGATAAGATATGAGTAAGTGTCTGATAAGTAGTATAAACCAGTTGTTCCCATGAAAAAGACATTGGTAACCTTGCAGAAGAAAATAACAGGATCTCCTGTAACTATTGGTACAGTCAGAATATCATCAAGAACTCAGAAGAGAAAAAAACAAACAAATAAACAGAAAACAACTTTAGAAAAGAGAAAGAGAGAGAGCATCATGGACCAGAGTATTTAAGAAGGCATCAAAAAGAAGGCAACTAAACCAAGATATTGATTAGATTGTGACTCATAACAAAGCTCACCAAAACTTAGTGTTTTTTTTTAATTTTTTTCTCTTTATTTTTTTATTGTGTTATGCTAGTCACCATACAATACCTCATTAGTTTTTGATGTAGTATTCCATGAAAAAACTTAGTGGTTTAAAACAACTAATGTATTTAGTTCATGATTTTGTGAATGGCAGGTGATTGTTCTAGTCTAGGCTGGTTTTGCCGATTTCTAAAGGTTTTTCTTTCTTTCTTTTTTATTTTATTATGTTATGTTAGTCACCATACAGTACATCATTAGTTTTTGATGTAGTGTTCCATGATTCATTGCTTGCATATAACACCCAGTGCTCCATGCAATACATGCCCTCCTTGGGACGCCTGGGTGGCTCAGTGGGTTAGGCCTCTGCCTTCGGCTCAGGTCACGGTCTCAGGGTCCTGGGATCGAGCCCCACGTCGGGCTCTCTGCTCAGCAGGGTGCCTGCTTCCCTTCCTCTCTCTCTCTGCCTGCCTCTCTGCCTACTTGTGATCTCTGTCTGTCAAATAACTAAATAAAATCTTAAAAAAAAAAAATACATGCCCTCCTTAATACCCACCACTGGGCTATCTCATGCCCCCACTCTCCTATCCTCTGAAACCCTCAGTTTGTTTCCCATAGTCCATAGTCTTTCATGGTTTGTCTCCCCCTCTTGATTCTTCCCCTTCATCTTTCCCTTCCTCTTCCTAATGTCCTCCATGCTGTTCCTTATGTTCCTCATTTAAGTGAAACCATATGATAATTATCTTTCTCTGCTTGACTTATTTCACTTAGTATATTTGCCTCCAGTTCCATCCATGTCAGTGCAAATGGTAGGTATTCATCCTTTCTGATGGCTGAGCAATATTCCATTGTATATATGGACCACATCTTCTTTACCCATTCATTTATTAAAGAGCATCTTGTTTCTTCCACAGTTTGGCTATTGTGGGTAGGTTCCTCCAAAAGTTAAAAATAGAGCTACCCTATGACACAGCAATTGCACTGCTGGGTATTTACCCCAAAGATACAGATAGAGTGAAAAGAAGGGCCACATGCATTCCAATGTTCATAGCAGCAATGTCTACAGGGTTTTTCATGCATATGTGGGCAGCCGGTGGGTTGGCTGATGGCTGGTAATTGAGGATGTCCTCATTTCCATATCCATTGATTTTATACTGTTATCCAAAGTATTCCTCCATCATGCTAGCTTAGGCTTATTAATATTGTGAGCTCAAGATTCCCAATGCAAGAAGAGGGGGCAAGCCCTAACGCAAAACCACTTTTCAAGTCTCTGCTCAAGTCATGTGTGCTATTGTCCCATTGGCCAAAGCTAGTCACAAGACAAACTGCAGAAATAAATGACACATTTTGTCTGAAAGAACTACCATTTCACTTTGCAAAGTGATATTCAGGTGAGAATGGGGAAAGTCTATGGCCATTTTTTCAATATAACACAGTATATAAAGCAATGATCAAAGATGTAGATCCAGTGGAGTACAGAGAGTAATGTTGAAAAGAAGTGAAGAAACCTAGTATTTTTGCCCTTGAATGAGCCACTGCAGGGTTTTGCTAGGGGAAAGAAGAGATAACTAAATTAACATTTTATGAATATTAATCTAAAAGTTGATTATAGTCTCTGTAGGAGAGAGAATTTAGAGAAACATTCAGTGCTTGTGAAAGTAGCTAGCAGTATCTGGCATCTATCAGTTGCTAACTAAATGATCCCTATATCTTAATCTGAATCCAGATGTGAAGCAATTAGGACATGCACTCTGGTAATGGTATGAATGTGATGCAAGTGCCAGATGTGAGAAGCAATTCTGAATGAATTATTAGCATGCCTTGATTACTGATGGATCTGGGGGTTAGGGGAGAGAAGTAGAAGGAAATGAAAAAGAATAAGATAGCTTCAAGGTTTCAATCCTTGATGACAGAGGAAGATTGGTAATATAGTAACAGATACAGAGAAGGAAGAAAGAATTCACTGGAATACATTTTTGTTTAGACACATTAAATTTTAGTGGATGGCAGCATATCCCATTGATCATGTTCAATGGGGCATTGGAAATATGAGTGTAAAGCTTGAGAAAGAGTCAGGGATATATGAATAAATAAATATTATTGTCCATCTTCTACAGAAGGACGATTACAAAATGTAATAGTTGAATGAGTTGTCCGAGACAGAATACAGAGAGAAAAACAGAGCATGGAGACAATCATTGGAGGAAAAAAAGAGAAAAGAAATCAGAAAAGGATTATTAAAAAAAAAAAAAAAAAAAAAAACGGAGGGAGAAATGGTTAAAGGATTGAGGGTGAGGGGTGGGGAACCAGGTTATATAATGTCAGAGAGGCCAAAATAGGAAAGAGCTCAAAACAATTTCCTGAGCTTTTATCACAAGTATTAGAAAATAGAAATTAAATTTTGTTGTTTCAATAGGAACAATAGTAACGGACAAAAGAGGTTGGCATGAGGTTGTCAGCAATGCAAAAGAGCAGCCTAGAAAGATAACGGAGGCCAAACTCCCAACTGCAAGGTATCTCTCCTGGATCAAGGAGAATATCTAATCACTAAACTGTGTTTCGGTTCATGAACTCTGCTTACGATGCACCATTTGAAAAACAGCAATTTGACATGATGATAAGAAACTTTTCTGACCCAAATACATAGGCAGAGTCAATATTTTCTTCCTTCATTTTGTTCTCATTTTCTACCTTTTAAAATGATACCAAAGTTTGTTATTTCCTAATGTTACATGGAAGTCCAATGTCCGCTCAGCCACTTGCTGATTATGAATTAGAAATTCATTTAGTGAAAGCAGACAGATGGTTAGGGCTCACTGTTTACATTGTGGTCATCATGGATAAGGTCCCTTAGAGTTGCACAACACAAAATGTGTGTGACAACTTACAACAGCTTAGAATGGAAGGAAATCATCTCTCAATGATTTACACTCTTGTGAAGGAAAGGCAGGGAGAAAGAAACACACAAATACACACAGCCATTGGAAAATCCCAAAATAATGATTTCATAGATAGATCAGGCAAAGGAATCAGCAACAGAGAGTTGTAAAAAGATTCTGGGATGTTTTTGTTTGGAGGAGATGAAGTAGAGAAGATACACTGAAAGAAAGCTCATGTTAGAAAGAAGTAGATGGCAAGGTCAGAAAACCAAAGATGTGGGTCTCCCAATACCAGATTCCATAGTTTGAATATTATTCTTAGGCTATATAGAAACTTGCAGGATAGGAACATTTTCAAAAGAATTCACAGTGAAGGGAAGCAATTAGGGGATGCTTTCAGACAGTCATTATCTTTTTTTTAATCTTAAGAGTTTTATACATATATACATTTATACAGAGTTTATACATATATACATACAGAGAGAGTTTTATACATATATACAGCATAAACTCATCTGCTTAGCCTGGGTAAGAATGCTGAGATGAAGTAGATCTTGTAAGTGATATGCCCTTCACATTTATTTTACAATTTATTTCTGGATTCTTAGGGACATCCTGTAAATTGAATATTTTTCACACGAATCCTGGTTTTTCATCTTTATAATATAAGAAAGCTTAAGTACATACATTGTAAAAAAAAAAAAAAAAAGAAGAAACTCAACAGCCATTAAAAATGAATTGATAGTGATCAGTGCCCAACATACTGGCCTAGCATATTCTAATTCTTCTACTTCAGATTAAATGATGTAAGTTAAGACTGTCATAATCTTGTTGACTTGTTTAATTTGAAAAGCAGAGTTGTCATTGAATTGATAGGAATAAATCAATGGCTAATCAGTTTAAATAGCAATCATTACTAAACATTTAGAGGAACTTAATTACTGTACAGTAGTGCCATGTCAAGTGTGAAAAAGCATTAAAATATACTAGAATGTGTCAACAGGCAATGTCAGAAAGTGCAATGGACTATGAACCCATTAAACTTTTATATTTTTATGCACTTTACTTGCACAAATCATCAGATCTCAGTGATAACTTGCAAAATATGCAAATGAGTAATATTGCACTTCAAGCAAGCCATGACACATTCTTGGCCTATCTGTACATTCACTGTATTTAACAAAACTTACCATCCTGGGTTGCTGTTGTTGAGTATGGATTCCAGAGTGTTTCATCGAAAATTCTGGTGATGATCTAGGCAGGTGGTGAATACTATACCTATTTAAACAGTCCCATCTACATCAATCTTATTTCCTTGCAATATTTTGTACTTCATAATCTAATTAATTTTATTGGATAAGCTTGCCTTATAAAATAGGAACAACACACATGAGACAATGGAAAGGGAAATGTTCATGCGAAGGTTGGGAACACTGTAGGGTGTTTAGCACGGCTTGGGTCTGAGTTAGAAGCTGAGATGGGGATTCTGTGAGCAATGAGAGTAAGAAGAAAGTGCCTGTAGTAAAGTTTAAAATGTAAAGATAAATATCCCTACTTCAGAGTTCTAAAATAATTTTAGAATCAGAAATCACAAGCATAGTCATGGTAGGAAGGCAATACTTACTGAGAGATTTTTTTTTTTTAAGATCTTATTTATTTATTTGACAGAGAGAGAGAGAGAGAGATCACAAGCAGAGAGGCAGGCAGAGAGAGGGGGAAGCAGGCTCCCTGCTGAGCAGAGAGCCCGATGCGGGGCTTGATCCCAGGACCCTGAGATCATGACCTGAGCTGAAGGCAGAGGCTCAACCCACTGAGCCACCCAGGAACCCCCTGAGAGATGTTTTTACAGCTCTTGGTTTTACCCATCTTTCTCCTTTGCAAACAGACACACATACCCCAAACAATGGAGCACACACACACTCCCAGACACACTCACATACCGAAAAGTACACACCCTCTTTCCTTTATAATTAGAGACAAAAAAAACTCTTATTGCTACTCTTATCTTTTCACTACGCCTCGCCGCAGAGTCTTCTGTTGACCTTTCATTTAAAACTCCATTCCAAAAGCCAGATCCTCAGTTAGAAAGGAAAATATTCTTCTTCTATTAAGTGAAAGCTTTGTCTCTTATTTTGAATCAAAGGTGAAATAAAAGCAATCTGTTTCTTTAAATCATATTTTTATCTTATAGTCTTGAAAGCTTATTGACAAGAACAGTGGCATCTTCGGGCTTTTATTTTGTATCCATTCTCTCCACAGTTTCTAGAAAAGGTACAATGTTTCTATATATTTCCACCCTAATTAAAGCAGTATTTAGAAAATGGGAGAAGGAGTATGGAAAAGGTAAGGAAAGTTCAGTTTAATCAGAAAATAAATTTTTAAAAGGGAAACAAATTGACTTGGCAAGAGAGGCAAAAATCAGAACACATGGTGATTGGGAAAGCCAGAAGGAAATAAAATAAGGTATGTAAGATTTGGCCAAAAGCTACAGGATAACTCTGACTGATGCAGGTTTTCTCTGTTCTTGTCTCAGCTGCTCCTATGTTCACTCAGAGATTTCATATTTTTTTTTATTCCTCTTTAAAAAAAAAAAAAAAGAACCTCTTGATGGATTGATTGGTGGGACAATTGCACCTGTAATACAAAATGCTTCTCTCCCAGGTTTGACATTCTAGGGCCATGGTGACAAATGGTTGGAGATTTCTGGCTCATAGTCAAAGTTAAATTCCCCCAGCCTCCGGAAAAATGGAAATTTACACTGATCTGTATACTCAGTTTATGAGAAAAGATATACATTTCTGTGCTTTTGTGCTCACATGATCCATAACCCAAGAGTTTACCTTATCAATGTATTCCCCCCTTGACTCAAAAATTTCCAGGACCCAGGCTTATAGTAATACTGTAGGGACAAGGCTGTATTTGTCAGTTTTACTAACATACTTACACACACACACACACACACACACACACACACACACACAAGGGAAGGAATGGTGAAAAAGTGCAATCACACCAAGATGGCAGTGCTCAGAGTCTTGACTTTAAGAGTTACTGGACAAACACCAAACTTTTTTTTAAAGTTTTCTTCTATCAAAAATATATATAATGATATCCATATAAATATTAGTGTTGAAGGATGTGATCAGGTAAGTAAGGAAAAAAGAAAAGCATTCTGCTAAGTTCAAAGAAAATGTGTTCCAGAGACTGGAGGATATTATAAGTAACATTTCTTTTTAATATCTTGTTCTGACAAAGCGAAGAGAAGAGCTGAACTAGCTGGATATCGAAAGTTGTTGATGAAAAAGTTCTGAATTGTCCGTGCTAATTCTCTAATGAATCAGATTCCCTGGAAAATCATTATTTTCTTTCTTCCACTTTACCCTAAAGATCTGATTCTTGTGTTTTGTCCATTTAATAAGATAAGCATCTCATTCAAAGGGAAAGAAGCGGACCTTAAAAATTTGTTGGAATCAATCTCCACTGAAAGGAGCTACTGTGTCTCTGAGATCAAAAGTAGAGCATGAAATCCATACAGGCTCATTAAAATCCTAGACTTCTTCAGGCCCATCTGTAATGATGACAAGTAGTAATCAATGTGATTGCAATGTGTACTTAATGTTTTCCTATATCAACACATGCATACATGTAGCATGATTTAGAAAGTTTGGAAGTATTTCAAGACTGCTTTCCTCTCGAAATTTCAGACTGTATCATGGTTTCTATTACACGACATAATTGAAACGGGTGATGATCTAGATAGGAGAAGAGAAGCTGCTATTGTGACTTTTTCCCCACTGTGGGCTTTTTGGGTTTCAGCAGCCCAACACTCTAAGGCCCCAATGTGATACCCCAAGATACTAAACATAAGCCAAACCACTATCTCGTGTTAACACCCAGAGATGATACACCAGCAAATGTTTCCTCTGGGAAGCCTCTGAGGATCCCAATTACTCTGAATCAAGAGAGAAGTCAGTCAGGCTTGAAGTGAGGGGCTTGCATTTAAAATCAGAAGAGAGGGAAAAGTGTGATGAACGGATGAAGTTTCTTGGCTTGTCAGAGCTGCTGAAAACTATTACTGTCAAACTTACCACCTCCTTTCTACCCCTCCTTCTGTACAGTATTGATAGGAAATGCAATCAGATCCATTCTTCTTCATCTTCCTGCAGGAGCATGAGGTTGTTATTGACAGTCTCTAACTTTCAATCCAAGATGTTATTTTTCAGGACAGAATTCTGGAGAAGCCCCCTTATGTCCCTCCTTATTCAGAATTTAAACCCAGAATATATTTCCCAGGGAAAAAGGAAAAAAAAAATAATGTCTACAGCCCTGTTTGCTGCCAAGGGACTTAATGAAAGATTACAGGCACCACATCCTCTTTAATTGAATTTCAGCTTGTTTCACACATGGGAGTCCAGTTGTCACCAGGAAATTCTAAACGAACACATTGTCCTTCATGGCTATGGAGGCCAGTGTAGTGGAGGATGAGAAGAGCATTATTCATGGAAATTGTCCATGCCTCCTTAGAAGGGGTCAGATGACTGGAGTCCTTGAGCTGGGAGACACTGGAGCTGTGCTTCCAGGACACATTTGAGAGCCTAGCCAGCCAAATGTTACTCATTCTTTAAACACAGCGCTCCTAGTGGCTGTAGTAAGAAAGTGTATGCGTTAAGAAGGACACGTGATGTGATGAGCGCCTGGTGTTATACGCAACTGATAATTAATTGAACACTACATCTGAAACTAATGATGTACTCTAAGCTGGCTAATTGAATTTAAATTTAAAAAAAGAAAGTGTATGGACATTCTAAGTAAATAATTTCTTCCCTGGCTTCTAAAACCAGCTATACATCAGTATCTTTATCATATTTAGATATCTTTGGTCAAATAACTTTATTATAGATTATATTATTTGTTAATAATGAGAAAAATCTTAACTATGATGTAAAACATAACACAGAATTTACCATTTTTACCATTTTTAAAGGTACAGTTTAGTAGTGTTAAATGTGTTCACACTGCTTTGTAACAGATCTCTAGAACTTTTTTTGTTTTCCAGAATCGAAACTCTATACCCACTGAACAACAACTTCCCACATCCCTCTACCTCCAGTCTCTGCCAACTACTACTCTGTTTTGTTTCCATGAGTTTGTCCATATTCTGTGCTTTTATCCAAGTAGTTGGTGTATAGTTAACACTGGCTTTAGCATTAATTCCACAAAAATTGAGTTATACTATTGTAGCACCTATAGTAAATCCTAAGAAATAAGTTCTAGCCCTCATGAAACTCACAATCTAGTAGAGAAAACTATTATTTGAATAGTTCCTACAGCGCAGTGCAATGTATACCATAATGGCGATACATACATATAGTAATAACACTTCAATTAATCATCTTAAATGTTTTTGCCAGGTTACTTTCTACATGATCTGATCATGATTCCAGATCAGAACATTTCTCTTGCATTTTCATATTTTCACCACAGGTCTTATTCCCTGAAAACTAAGATCATATTTATATCTTTCTATTAAAAGTCCGAGACAGCTTTTAATTTCCTTTATGTATTGATCGATGGTCATAAGTATTGTTTGTCACTTTTTATTGCTGGAGAATCACAGTGAAAAACACCCCTCCCATTCTATCTTCTCTGTCAGCTCCATAGCTCTGTGTTCTAGCTGATGTTATGTGAGCATTTTTCTTCATTCTCTTAAGATTTCATGTCTTCTGCCAGGCATTCTTCCCCACTCTTTGAGAAGTACTATATAGTTTCTAGAAATCCTCTTTTTGGTATTAAAAGTTGCTTCTTGACATTTTTTCCCTTTGAAACAACCATAGATTAATTTTCACTTTGAATAGCTCAGTTCAAAAATCTCTTCCAGAATACTAACCTTTAAATGTAGATGGAGGTCCATTTGCACTTGTAATTACTACTCAGATTTTTCAATCATAGAGCTGAGGATCTTGAAGGGACACTCAATATCATTGGGATCAATGATCTTATTTTGAAAATGAGGAAAATGAAGCCTAGAAATAGGAAATGACTTGTCCAAGGTCAAAGTGTCTAAAGATACATTCCAGGTTTCTTCTGGCTCAACCGTTTGTTCCCACTTGAATAAACAGAGTGGGTAGCAAATGATGGGTTTGATGAGTCTTGGGAGGCACAGCATCACCTCTTGTATAAGTGCTCTGGGGAAATAATAAACCTCTCAATCAGCCTTGGCAAGGTACATAAAGACGGTTCTATAAGTGATTGTACTCGTATCTTCCTCCTAAGGTCTGTGATAAGATGCCTTGAATTTATTAGTGCCAATAAATCCTCTTTAATATAATGTGGCTCATGGGAAGTAGCTGCTTCTTCAATTGCTATGAGAAGAGACACATAATAGCTTTATTTTAGATAATACAGATTTTTTTTCTTATTGTCTGTGTCATGTCCTTCCTCTAAAACACTCTGAATCTCCTTTACCCGTTCATTCATCATTCCACAAGAGATCATTGAGCTCCTAATGCATTTCTGCCATTTCATTTGGTATTGGGCATAAAATAGTGAATAAGATAGACTTTGTCTCTGCCTTTATGTCTCTGCTTTCAGAACTGTCTAGCAAGATTATTTGTGTTTTCTACCTGTATTGTTTCTTCTAGGAAGCCTTAGGGATTCCTTGTTGTTATTGCTTTTTTTTTTTTAAACAAATATGAGGGTAGAGGAATATTCCTCAAGCTTTTTTTACTGTGACCATGCATAATTAGGACATCACATGTAAGAAAACCAATGTGACAGAGACCTTCTAAGATGCTGAAATGGTAAGTTTCTTGTCCATTTCCTGAGACTACATATTAAATCAAAGTTCTCTGCCCTAGAAATTACCAGTGTGAATTGTAAGGGTCAATTGTTTGTTTGCTTTTTCCTCCTAGACCTGTTCACTTTTGGGGTGAGCATACATGCAGTAATCCATAAGCTAGTTACGTGGGCTATCAGTAGTAACATCTAGTTAAACACTGTTTATCCATAGTACCTAAAACGATGTCTGGAATATAGTAAATATTCAACAAATTTTATAGAATAAGTGAAATGAGCTTCAGAAAAGTGCTGAATGTATGCTGGCTGGTCATTTTCCTTTCTAATTCCTAGAACTGCCATTAACCTGAAAAAGGATTAGTAATTTGTAATAATTTACATAAACCTTGCTGTAGTTATAGCCTTGTTAAGGGATAATGGTTTTCAGGAGTTTTTTTCCTATAATATTCAATAATGTTTCTTCCATATCCTGCTGCTTCCTTTCCTCAACCTCTCTTCCCAGAGGTGGTTGCCATCCTAGAAGCCTGGACATGAGCCCCAATTGAGTGAGACCACCTCAAGGCCTCTCAGCAAGACTTGCTTTGGGGCAGGGGTTGGAATTAGCAAGGAGGGCTGGGACTTTCATAGAATAGCAAAGACCCACGATCTAGTACATATTCCCATTTTGTGTTTTATTTCTTTGCCTGGCTGATGGACTAGTTCAGAAAAGGTATGAGGCAGTGAATTAAAAAAATGCATTGAATTAATTTTTTTTCACTTAGTAATTACTGCACTGCAGCAAACAGAGCTGGGTCTGAGTGAACGCTGACATCTAATTTTCAGGTTTTGGATTGCTTGGAGAAAAGCAGGTCTCTGTTTTCATCTACTAGCTTTTCACTGTGAGATAATTATGCAGAACAGAGTATGGTCCTGGGCAATGTTTAACACAGGCAGGTCATGACTAGACAGAAAATGGACACTTGTTTTTAGGATAGGAATAATTAAAGGCTCATAATTTTGGAAGAGCAGTGATGATGCCATTTAATAGATACACACTTGCAAGGAATTGCATGCTTGAAAGGCATGTGTTTTTCCACTTTAGATCACTCATTAAACTGTCAGCCCAATTTGGAAGCAAACTTTATTTTCTCTCTTCGTCCTATTGTTGGTGGAACATGACTATCTCCAAGAAAGAGATTGTGCTTTACACCATTCTATTGATCTTGTTGATTTGTATATGTATAGAGATATATATTCCAATAGATTATTTTCCTTAGGTTCCAAATAAACCAAGAAATTGGGAAAATGAAAATCTAAGTGGAAAATAGCATGGAATTATGGATTTGGAATTTTAGGGGTATAAAGAAGTTTAAAGATCATATTTTAATTTCTTTTTTATATAAACTATACATTGCAAGAGTTAGGTACACTTCACAGTGTGAGGGAACAGTCCCCATGACACTACCATCGCTGAAGACACCAGCCATAGTTCAAGGGTCCTCAAGATTACTCTGATTTCAGATCATCTGGCTACAAGTTTAGGGGTTCCTACGAGCAACCTTAAGTTTGACAACTTGCTAGAATAACTCACAGAATTCAAGGAGGTGTTATACTTATGATTTCAGTTGTATTATAATGTGAGAATGTAAGTTAGAACTACCCAAAGGAAAAAAGGCAAGGTAGTAATGTGGGAGGTTTCCAAAACCTGAGTTTTCATCATCCTCAGGGACACCTTACCCTCCCAGCATCAACACATAGCAATACATGAAGCACTTCCCACCAAGGATGTTCACCTGAGCTCTAATGTCCAGAGTTTTTATTAAGGTTTTATTGCATAGGTATGAGTAATTGAATTATTGCATTCTGCAGGTAGCCTCCCACCCCCACCTTCTGAGCACCAGCCATTTAATCACATGGTTGGCCTCGCTGGAGTGGCAGCCTTCATCCTGAGTCATCTTCTTAGCTATAAACTACCCAGGAACCTGCTGTGAGTCACCTCATTAGCATAAACTATCAGGTGTGGTTGAGGGGCTCACCGTTAATAGCAAACAAAACACACCTATCACTCGGAAAATTCCATAGGTTTAGAGGTTGCCTTCCAGGGACTATGACAATGGCTCTCTTTGGGTGAAGATAAAAACTTTACCACACAAACGTACACATCTCAGCTTGCTGATTTGGTTTAAGGAAGTTCAAATACATTAGAGGAAAGAACTAGGTATCAAGGAGAGATCTCCTGGCTCCTTGTCCAGAATTTTCTGCCCTATGCCCCCAAATGTTTACTAGAATATGAAATCTACTCTATAGCAGCTTTTACAGGATAATATCTTGAAAAATGCTAATTATATAAGGCAATGGAGGGGTGATTATTGATTTTAGACTTGAAGGTTTAATTTGCATACTATGACCTCCAAGTGAGAGTGGGAGCTTAATAAATCAAGGCAAATCTGTTAAGAAGGAGAAAGAGGTTTAAAAAAATGGAGAGAAGGTTCTATAGACTATAGCTGGCTTTCAGCTTTGGGACTCAAGAGGAACAAACCAGGATAGCACTGTTTGGGTAAAGGTTAAGAAAAGGGTGGTGGTGGAAATTAGGGAAGACCATCCCTTTAATGAAACTAGGGATTTTGAGCAAGTGTAGTTAAAGATGAAACTAAAGAGTAACATACAGTCTGTTTATCTAATTATTAAGAAAAGAATCTGTAAATATACTAGAGTTGAGTAACTGGGTAGACCTCAGAATTAAAGAATAGGTCCATAAGAACCCTCTTCATCTTGTGGTTGTATCCATTTAGTGCAGACAGTGGATACAGTGTAAAAATACTTGCATGATCTTAGGATCTCTTCTTTCTCACTCATGAGTTGGTTACTATAAAAGCATATATATCACATGCTAATTTTGTGTAAGAAAAGGGAAATAACAAAATATGTATGTACTTGCTTACTTTTATAAGGGAAGTATAGTAGATATAAACCAAATAATTAAAGGAATTATTTATAATTATAAAGCATTGTCAGGGGAAACAAAGTAGAAGGGGTAGGGGAGAATGTGAAACTTTTCTAATTTTTTTGTACAGTTTGGACTTTTGAAAGTTTTTTGGTATTATTTATATTTAAAATATTAGACTAGAAAAAAAGAAAAGTAGCAACTGGCTAGAGCCAGAAATAAATAATCTCAGTCATCTTGTAAATGAAGAGCATAGTCACACATAAAGGAAAAACAAAGAACTAATCCAAATATTTTCATATAATTATATATTATTAAGATATAACTTACGTTCAATAAAGTTCACCAGTTTTAAGTGTCCACAAGTATCTTTTGAATATAGTACCTTGACTGAATACCCTCAATCTAGAGGGGAAAACTACAAACAAATCTTAAACTCTTATTTATCCTTTTATTTTATTTTTTTTTAATTGTGATGTGCGTATAACAGTTTTGAAAGTACTTTGTGTGCATTGTAGGACTGGACAAAGGAGTAAATGTGGTGATGTTGGGGAAGTCAGAGAATATGGAATAGGGAGTGAGGGAAGGTGAAGAAGAACCTGACGGGGTTAGATTGGAATTGGAGACATAGATTTCCTGTGTTCATTGAAAGTGCAAGAGGCAATGACGCTTCAGGAATAATGAGCATGCTTAAAGCCTAGATGTTGGTTTCTAAATGTAATTGTCCACTAAAAGGAACCAGGGCTATTGAGAGATATGGCTGAGTCCAGGATCGGGGCAGGGAAGGTAGAAGATGAACCCGTATCACTTGATTGTTTAGGAGGTGCTAATAAAAAAAATTTTTCAAAAAGCAAACATGTTAAAAGGACAGAGGAGCCAGCTTGAAGGGACTTCTGTAGTATGTATCTGGGGCGCTTTCAATATTAGGAAGCATAATGGATTATAACACACTGAATAAAATAGGAATCTATGAATACATACTGATCAATAATAGGTAAACAAATAATGAGGAGGAAAGGAAAGCTCTTCCTAACTGATCCCAACTGATCAATGTGGAGAAAATAGTAAATTTGGGAAAACACCATTTGCAACAATCACAGAAAAAATTATTTTAGGCAGAAATTATCAATGGATACTAAATTTAGGGAGAGAAGTTTGGTGAGAAACAGAATATTTGCATAATCCCAAACTGTTTCCCCACAGATTGCTTATTAGTTGTGAGGGGGAAGATAGTTATTGTACAGTGGAGAAATTGGATAACACTCTGACATGGTGATCAAAATTAACATCACCAATAAGTGGCAGATGGATAAGGTGCCTTCAGATAGGATAACCAAGAAGGACACATCCCTTATATAATACTCCAACTGGGCATATATTACTTGAAATGAAATTAAGAGGAAATATCAGTTGTGACAACTAAATGCTATAAATAAACCATGAACTGCTGGATCTTTGCTGAAGGAGAAAAATGCAAAAAAAGGCATAACTGAGTCATTTAATAAAATTGGAACATAGGCTATAGATTAGATGTTATTGTATTATTGTTAAATTTTGTGAATTTAAATATACATATATATTTATATACATATATATTACACATGCATAAATAGTGTATATCAACATTAAACCATTTAATGAGAAGGAGAACACAAGTGCCAAAATGGTACAAACTGGTAAAACTGGGAAAGGTTATTCAGATGTTCTCTATGTTAATTTTGCAAACTTTTGTAAGATTGAAATTATTTTAAAATAAAATTTTATTTTTAAAGATTTTATCTGTTTATTTGAAAGAGAGAGGGAGAGCAAGCACGAGAGAGAGAGAGAGAGAGGGAACACCAGTGAGGGGAGAGGCAGAGGGAGAGTGAGAAACAGATTCCCCGCTGAGCAGGGAGCCCAATGCCAGACTCAATCCCAGAATCCTGGGATCATGACCAGAGCCAAAGGCGGACACTTAACTGACTGAGCCATCCAGGTGCCCCTAAAATAACATTTTAAAAAGGAATACAAGGACTAAATTTCCAGGGAATGAACCCCTAAGTTCTTGGCTATCACAAAGTTAGGAAGGAAGTTTCTTATATCACTACCTTAAGATCCCTTTTTGAATAAACCCCTTTAATAACCTTTCCTTTTCATATCAGACAAGCTACCTCTCATGAATCTCATCCTCTAATTTGTTCTTTCCTTCTATTATGGTGTTCACATGGTAATGCGTGCACTTCTTCTTTTGCTCCCCTCACATTGTTGTAATCCAAGGGAAGCTCCAACAAGAGCACAAGTGGGCATGTGTACAAATGCCTCAAGAGACTTGGGCAGATTCCCAGGTCATTCCTTCCACCAGGAACCCTTTTCTCCTTCAGCTACAAATCCAATTTCTTACTCAATTTAAGCAATCAGATGGCTCATTGCTTCCAACCGGCCCAATGTAATAGGTACTCACTTTACATCTTGTATAGCTGTTGAGAATTAACAATCCTGCCTGGCCAAATTACATATTACCTCACATTTGTGATGCCGCCAGCAGCTAAGAGAACTTTAGGGACATCATTTCATTTACTCTCCTGTGGTCTTTGAGCAGTAGATAAAGAGCAAGTACCACATGCCCCATTCTTCAGAAGAAAGAACCAATGCCCAAATTTATTATGTACACTATTCATAGGCCCAGAAAAGCTTTCTTTTCAGTTAAATATTTTGCCTATTTGACAATAATGTTTTGCTTTGAAAAATCCTTTTGAAGTTGTAAGATGAAATAAGAATTAAAAGGAAATGAACATATTATTATAATGAATCCAATTCAGGTCACCATGGATGGAATACCCTTATAGCATATATCAGAGTCTTCATGTGTACATATGTGTACATATTACCTCCAAGGAATGATGCCGTGTGTGTACATTTCAGTCGTCCTGCTAGAATATGTGTATTTGATTTAGCAGTGTCTCAAATTCCTCTCAGTTCCACATTTCCTTCTAGCAGGATCCGTTTTACATGAACATTATATTCTTCCCTATTATATCACAGATCGAAAGGACAGTGGGAACACAATGTAGAAAGGGGGCTCACCACTGCGATCAGTATGTTTAGTAATAAGAAATTATGTTTTCCTATATCCATCACTGGAGGTCTTCAACATTGTTAACTCAAAATTTTTTATTCTTCTTTTTGTTCATGACTTATTAATAGTGTTGATTTTCTGCCTGCCCTCTTGACTTCACTTCCTTCTTTCACACTTTCTTCTGCTTGATCCAGTTGCCACACAGTTTTCTTCTAAAACCCTTTGAGCATTGTTTGAGCCTCTGTATCTTCCTGAATTTTCCTCTGTATCTGGTTTTCCTTCTTTAGACTTAAGAGTGAATCTTTGAATCTGACCCTAAGGTCTAGTCTTTCTTCTTCAACTAACAGTTACTAGATTTAACAAGGATGCTGTGATTTCAGAGTGACTTCAGGGTTATTTCCAAGTTGTTTAGAATGGTTATTTTAACAGGGCTTTAACACAGTGGTCCTTAAACCGTTTTCCCCTGTAGGGAAATATTGTGAATTCATTTCTTATTTTGTGGCCCACAATTTTTGCATTAAGATTTACTAAAGGAGTGATTATGAGATATTTGTTAATGGTGCTCAAAAGCTAATTTTCCTTTCATGCAGCACACAACCATGAGGTGAATGCAGAAGCTTGAGCTCTGGGTTTTGGTAGGCAAAAATAACTGAATCAGGTTTTGGTACAGTTTCCCCCTTAACTTTACTCCACATAATGTAGTGTTGCATACAGCCAACCTCACACAACAGTGATTCTGGGAAATTATTGATCTTTCGGTGCTAGACATTGGACTAATTGTGTCAACCAGTTTGTTACTCTATTTGACAAATATGTATTGAGCACTAAAATTAGGAGGCATTGTTTTAGCTAGAAACTAGATGTGGGAGATATGGTGGTAAATGAAACACTGCTCTCAAAATGAGTGGGCCTCAAGGGAAAAGACAATACACTGAACAGACAACGAATAGGGCAGCTTTACATAGTAATAAATTCTATGAAGAGAAACAACAAAGACAGGGTATTTTGTGTGATAAAGTGAGGGATTAGGGGACTATAAGGGAAGTATTAGATTGGATATTCAAGGAAGGTCTCTCAGAGAAGGCATCCTCTGCATTGAGACCTGGATTATAAGGGGACTGCCATCGTGACTATAGATACAAAAGTCCTAAGACTGGGAAGAAGTTGGTGCATTTGAAGAACAGAAATTGGGCCAGGGTACCAAAGGCAGCAGTGAGAGAGAAGTGCAAGATGATGTCAGAAAGGTTGGTAGTGCCCATATGTGTTAGACATGGTAGACTAACCTGAGGATTCCTGCCATTTCCAATTTCATGCTTATTTTGCATCTATGACAAGCAGATACATTGGAAGAAAGTAATTGTACAGAGGGGATGAGGCAAGGTAAGTTATTGATGTAAGAACATAGAGGTGCCACTTAGTCTTTGGGCAATGTGAATTTTTACTCAGGCCTTTTAGCTAAAACATCTAGAGCCACTAAAGGAGGAATTGTGGGATCATTTCAGGGAGAGTTGGGCTGGGTTTGAAGATGTTGTGTCACCATTTCCAGCTCATGATCATCTTTCAACAGGTTAAGTTCCAACAGGCTACAATACCCTTACTCCCAAAGAGTATATCCTGGTAGTGGGAAGACTCCAGTTTTACACAAAGACCAGAAAGTGGATCTACTCTCCATGTCTTTTTTTTTTTTTTAAGATTTTATTTATTTACTTGACAGAGAGATCACAAGGAGGCAAAGAGGCAGGCAGAGAGAGAGTGGGAAGCAGGCTCCCTGCTGAGCAGAGAGCCCAATGCAGGGCTCGATCCCAGGACCCTGAGATCATGACCTGAGCCAAAGGTAGACGCTTAACCACTGAGCCACCCAGGTACCCGTTCTCTCCATTTCTTAATTAGCACAGAATGAGTTTTCCTGAAGCTTCCTCAGAATAGAAGCAGTTTACTTATATAAAAGTCCATTTACCATTCTTTTGGAGAGGAACAGTGGTAGTGTGTTAGGAAGGAAAAATTCTTCCTCTACCCTTCCAGCTCTTTCAGCTGGACTAAGAATTAAATTTATATGAGACAGAGTAACAGGAGAAAAAAAAAAACAAAAAAAAAACAAAAAAACAACAACAACATGCTCACAGAGTCCCAATACTGAAGTTGAGACCCAACCAAATGACCAAGGCAGGCAGTTTTTATATATTGACACAAAGGGACAATAAATTTTTAAGGAATTGACAGAAATAGAATGATAGATGATAGATAGGTAGATAGCAAGGGTGCTTGGGTGGCTCAGTCAGTTAATAAGCTTACTAAGTATCTGACTCTTGATTTCAGCTCATGTCAGGATATCAGGGAGCTGAGATCAAGCTCCACTGATAATGGAGCCTGCTTAAGATTGTCTCTCCCTCCCCCACTTCCTCTTCCCCCAATACCTTCTCTCTCTCTCTCTCTCTCTCTCTCTCTCAAAACAAACAAACAAAAACAAAATGAAACCCAAAACAAACAAACAAACAAAACAAGCAGATGTTTGGGAGCTTTAATTAGTAAGGAACTATAAGCAAAATTTGGGCTGAGGTAGTAGATTAGTGCAAAACTAACAAGATTTGTTTCTATAGCATTCTTGGATTTAAAACCCCTGTCTCTGGTGATACACATGTCTTTTTCTTTTTCTTTCTTTTTTTCACTTCCTAGTACAGGGAAGGTACTTTCTCATATGAGAGATTTGTTTCCAACTTTCAGGGGGCCAGAGGACAGTCTGAGTGTCCCTGAACCAGCTGTTTCTTTCTTTTTTTTTTTTTTTTAAGATTTTTTTTTTAAATTTATTCATTTGACAGACAGAGATCACAAGTAGGTGGAGAGGCAGGTAGAGAGAGAGAGAGGGAAGCAGGCTCCTTGCTGAGCAGAGAGCCAGATGTGGGGCTTGATCCCAGGACCCTGAGATCATGACCTGAGCCAAAGGCAGAGGCTTTAACCCACTGAGCCACCCAGGCACCCCGAACCAGCTGTTTCTTAAGTAACTTTTATTTAAAATAATTAGTATACCAGAATAAATTAATAAAATAAAATAATCAGTATGCCAAAATGGCACATTTTGGGATAATGATCCTTGGCCCCTACAGTAGTGGTAATCCCAAAAGGCAACTAATGAACAATTTTATTTATATTTGGTTCTTAACTTTATTATACTGGTTTGGCATCGAGTTTTACTTCTTAATCATCGAGTAACTGTATCACTACTACCCGAGTCACTTAACCTCCCCAAGTCTCATTTTCCTCTTCTGTATAACTAGAGTGATAATCGTACTTCCCTGACAGGATTTTTATGAGAATTACACTAAGTGAGATAATATATGAAGAGCCCTCAGTACAGTGCCTTTACCTAATGACTATGCCACACAGTTAAAGAAGCTAACAATAATAATAACCATTCACATTTGCATAATGCTTAAACTTTACATCTTTATATACATGGTGATGCCATTGGATGCTCAAAATAAGCTGTGAGTTTACAGTTCTTACTCAAGTTCATGCAGCTGTAAGTGGTTCAGAGCTGGTTTTATCTATCTATCTATCTATCTATCTATCTATCTATCTATCTCCATAGCACATACCCTCCTCAATGCCCATCACCCAGCCACCCCATCACTTCCATCCCCTCCCCTCCCCTCCAGCAACCCTCAGTTTGTTTCCTGAGATTAAGAGTCTCTTATGGTTTGTCTCCCTCTCTGGTTTCAAAGCTGGTTTTAAAATAAATCCCTATTCCTGAAGAGTAAGCATTTAGAAAGAGGAAGGGGACAAGGGAAGGCAGAAATATGTAATGACCTAGAGCCCAGCTAAGTAGTAGAGGACTTCAGCGTAGGTTTAACATTTTTTTATAGATCATGTACACAATAATGTTTTATGCATTGGTAATAAAATGATCAATCTATTTTGTGTGTTAATTAAATGTCATTAATGCAATACCTTTCATTCTGTTGGGAAAATCATGTTAAAGATTCATAGCCAAATTGTGTTCCAAATTAGATTCACACACCATTCATTAAGTGATGCAGATGATCTGGTATATTTCTATTTCAGACTTATTTTTCTGACACCCAGCCAGTTCTAGGAAACAACATGGCCCCTCTTCAACAGATATACAGCTACTTAAACGCTTCACATAGGAATGAAAGAAGGATCTAATGCCACTTCAAATGGCACAGAGATTTGGAATGACATCACCAGCAGAAATGTATAATTAATGTGCTTCTGTGTAGTGCTTGGAGTACTCTTAATAAACCCTGTGAGTTGTTAAGCATTCAGACTGGGATTTGGCTAATGCTCTGAAACATTCCTCCTCCAGCACAACTGCTTTCTCTCTTAGGATAGGAATAGAGCCAAGTGGACCAGAAGTGGTGCTAAATAGATTGATAGAAAAATGTCTGTGGTAGAGATATTTTCCTGTGCTACAGTTATGTTGTCTTCATTCTCATCACCTTACCTTCAGGCATTTTCTCTCTTTCAGACAAGGAACGGGAGAGACACCATCCTTAACAGCCTTGTTATGCCTTCGGGTCAATGCCAGGTATTCAAAGGTCACTGACTTACAAAGGGAAGAGCCCTATCTTGAGCTGCCTCAGGCGAAATACAGGACTGGAATGGCTCTGTGAGCTACCTTTGTGTTTTTTCTTAGCCTAGTTAACCTTAGGCAAAACTGTAAAAGAGTTGAAGTTTGAAGTTGATCTTTGGTTTCTACCTTTCTATACCCCATTCCTCTTGTTTAGGGTTTCTCCTATTACGTAGGGCCTATACTGCAAGACACTGTGGGGAAGGTTATAAAAGATAAAATTATAAAGCACAGTCCTGCTCCAAAGAAACTTTTGTGAATGAAATAACTAATGACACTACTGAAGCAGGCTCGCTGGGTCCAAGAAACCAGAGGAGGTCTTACAGGATCAGCCAAGAGGATCCTTGAGTTTATGTAGCATAGAAATCAAACAGAAGCCCAGAGGAAGTGGGAGCAGAGTTTAGGAAAGCTCTAGAGAGATTGTAGATAGAGACAGAGTGTCCAAGAGCCGCAGAAAGTAAAGGGGAATGAGTTTTGTCTTTGCTTGGAGCCTGGGGTTTTTATTGAGGATGGTGGCCTAGTAATCCAGTAACAAGGACAAGTGTTTAGGAGCTCTTCATAAGTCATTTATGCCCTGAAGCCATGGGTCTTGATGAGTCAGTGATCTTGGGGGTCATGACCACCTCACCCAGTCACTCCTTAGATGTTATCTATTGTGCCAGAAGACTCCGAAAAAAAAAAAAAATCATTAACTCCGTACCCTTTACAAAGAGGACATATATTATCTGTTCTATAAGGTATGTGTAAGGGGGGAGCAGTGTAGGTCCTAGAAAGAACAGAAGCAGGAAAAGGAGAGGAGAAAAAAAAAAAAAAACAACAGTTTTTCTTGGGGTCCCTTTAGTTTCCCTGTCTTACTATCATTTCTGGCTTGGAGAAGGAGGGTCTCTTTACAATAGGAGAGAATTTTCCAAATTATATGCAGCTGAGGACCACTATGCCTGCCCATGAGTGAGAGAGGGAAATGACCATAAGTGACATGGCCTATGGTGATTTGTCTTTGTAAGAGGCACTGGGTTGACACATCATACTGACTGTCCTTAGATGATTACTTGCTTGTCTCTGGGGTAAAGCACACATATTATAAATCAAGAATCATGACTTAAAAACCCTCTGGGCATGACAGAATTACCTAGCTTATAGCCCCTGACTGCTGCTCAAAATAAATACTCTCTAATATGTGTTTATTATTTTAGTCACAAATACTAGAAAATTCTAACATAATTTGCTGTACCTCAGTTTGATTTATTTATACATTTATGTAAACTGGCTCTCTGAGCCAGAATTCAATAATGTAGTTAACCTCCCAATAGCAAATAATGGCCAAAAAGAAAGGAAACTGAGAAATATGGAGCATATTTTTCAGCTCAAGTTATAAATGAGATATAGAGTCAATAGAGTTTTCAGTACTGCTCCAGTGAATAGTGGGTTCACACTTGGAAAAGGTCACACGGCTGAAAAGTAAGAGCATAAAACCACTAGGACTCATAGACAATGACATCCCAGAGGTCAAACTTAAGATCAGCTCATACACACACACACACACACACATACACTTATACCCCTTACCTAGATTCCAGCCATCTTGTATCAGTCTATCTTACATGCAGTTTGCATTACCTACAGGTTTGGAGCAGGCAAAAATTTCCACTACCAATATCGACATCTGGACTACATTCTTAATTCCATTACTCTTTGACCCAAGTGTAGTGCCTTCTAGAAAAAAACCAGTCCTGGAATCAGAAAACTTGAGTTTTAGTCTTGACTTAGCCATTTATTAGCTGTGTGTCCTTTGAAACATTACTTGTCACCTCTGACCCTTAGTTTCTTTTACTCAGAAAAAGGTTAATTATAGCTTGCAAATATTATTAAATCAATAATCTGCAGGTATATAATGCATATCAGAAAACTCCCTGTAAACTACAAGTCCGATGTTTACATAATTGTTAATGAGTTCAAGTTGAATGGAATTCAGAGGCTGTTTTTGTGACTCTCTTGGCTGGTCGTAAACCTTTTCACCAGGTTGAATGGTACAAGGGAAAATGAAGTCCATGTGTCAGTTCAGTGTGTTCGGTTGCAAGTAAAAAAACAGAACAAATTTTACAGTGATTTTAAAATAAGGATTTCTTTCTCTCATAAGAAGGCCAGATGAAGGGGGCTACAGCTTTTAGTTCAATATCTTGTTGCAAGAGTTTATAGTATCAGCAATATTCTTGGGCTTTCCTTTATGATTGTAACTTGATGACCTCAGGTCCAGATACTGGGTTCTAGTTAAGGCAGAAAAAAGAATGGAGGTATGCGAGCCACAAATATACTCCCTTTCATCAGTAAAACAAAGGCTTTCCCAGGAACCTCCAACAGATATCTACTTCTGTCTCACTGACAAGAAAGAAGGTACTATGACTACCTCTTTGTGCAAAGTGGACTGAAAGGAGTGAGTTTTCACCTATGCACAGTGCTGCTCTGAACCTAATGTGGGCTTCCTTACAAGGAAAGGATAGAAAAAAGAAATGTTGACTCATGGTATCTGTCACAAACTAAAACTTCAATGAAATGTTTTAAAATCAAATTATTTTCCCCAAACAGGCACCAATATCATCTTTACCTTGAGACTTCAATCACCAACATCCATGATCCAAATATGCCGGCTCTCAAACAGGATGACTGCATTTGGTGTTAAACTTGCTTTTCTAATTACTTACTCTAATTGAGGAACATTTAGCTTCTTGGAACAGAAACCATCCAAACTATGTTGTTTTCTGATATGTCTATAACTACAGAAATCAGCAAATAGGAGGAACCAGATTAGCAAGACATTGACTTGTGCACACATCTAAGTTTACCAACAGTAGCTAATTAGTAGTTGTATCTTGATAAATGATAAATGGGGGAAACATGGCAAATTAGCAACTGTGACTCCCATGCAGACAGCTGATTTTAGTTGCATCTGTAAATATGGCAAGAACCAGTAATGTGCTTCTTACAAGTTTGGAGAGAAAAATGCATGCTAATGTGTGCATAAAAACTTTCTGGACATTTGATGAAGGTCATAGAGATATGACCTTCATATCTCACCGTGGTTACCCATGAGTTTGACAGTACCTTCTGTATCCATAGAGATAAATGCAAGAGCATCTATATGGTCAGTTTATAAGTCTTGTGTGCTAAGGATTCTGTTCTAGTTATATACCTTAAAAGGTGATTTCAAGGAGGAACTAGTATTCAAAGGAGAGGGCAGTCTGGGCAGAAAGAGAAAGTGTGGAACAGGGAAAATCATCTATATTATTCAAAGGTCTAGGATGTATTTCTTTAGTTCCCTACATGGGTCTTCTACATAGGTACAGAAATATGAGTGATACTGAATGTAACTTGAGCTTTGGAACTACAAAGAAATTAGACTATGATATGTACATTTTTAGAGTTCTTAGTGAGTATAGACATGCATGGTCCTACTTGTCTCAAAATATTTAGATAATTATTCCTATGAAAATTAAACTATCTCCTAGCAATCGATTTATAAATATGAAGCACATCAAGATTTTCTCAAAGCTGAAGACACGTAATATTGAAAAACTTCAGCTTTTCATTTTAATCCCTAACATGAAAGCAGCATCTGTCTGGCTTAATCTAGAGCATTGTTTTAATTGAAAGCATGCACTGCATTGGATATTGTAAGAAATCCTTGTTAGCATCCTTATAGACTCTTGTAGGATATCATCGGTCAGAAAAACATGGAATAACAGAATGGTTTTGGCTACAGTTTACTCTGTGATTTCATTCCTAAATTCTAAACACAGGAAAACAGGACTAATCCACTTTGCCAATTCACCTTAAAAAACAACCAAAAAAAAAAAAAAGAAAGAAAGGAAAAAAAGAAAGAGAGAAAAGAAAAGAAATGAAAAAAAGAAAGAAAGGAAGGAAGAAAAAAAAACAAACAGAGACTTTCAGAAGATCTGGAAAACTGTAACTCCCCTACAATCTTAGTTGTCTCAAATAACTTGCCAAGGCTACTTGATAGGTTTTTGTGTAGCCCAGACTGCCTTGACCCCCTAATTAGTAAACTGGAACACAGACATAATAAACCCATTAGTATGCTAAGTACTTACACCACTGTATTGTGAACCATAAGAAGCTTTGAGGACAACACCAGAACAATCCCCTGTGCAGTTGGAAAACTTTTTCACTCAGGATGATTATGAAAAGCATTATAAACCTTGGAGGCATTTCCCCCAGGGATTCTGTAGATTAAAACAAAAAACAAAAAAATACAAAACTTTAGTAGTGTCCATGCACTATAGCATGAAAATAAGCCAACTGCTTCAATGCTTCACTGAAGAAAATGGAGGTTGTACACCAACCTGCAAGGGAGAAAACCAATACAAAGCAAAGTTTCCATCCAAAGCACAAAACCAACCTGAGTGCTAGACAGTGATACATTGATTGACTGTGACCCATAAAGTGGAATATAATTAATTTTTTGCCTGTCCACCATCCCTTTATTTGAGTGATCATCATGTCCTCTTCTCTCATAACTCTGCTTGCCTGTATAGGCCCAGGAGAAGGTATCTGCCTCAGAACTGGCCAAGTAGAACCCCTCACCCCACCCTGACAACGGAGATTGCTTCAAGAGTGGTCTTGTGACCAGGACTGATGCCTTGGTGTTCTCACCAGGCCATTTATGAAAGCTACAGGGCTGAAACGCTTCTTAGAGCTGTGTGTAACAAACTTCCCCTCTATATGGAAAGAAAATATGCCTGAGAGTGAAACCAGCAGAGAGAAGAACAAAACTGAGAGATGAAGGGAAGGAGAGAGAGAGAAACAGAGACAGGGGGAGAGACTGATTATAACCCAGCTGTAGTAGCAACTAAATTTATTTTTGGACTTTTACGGCCAATATTTTTTTCTTTTTCCTCAAGCTAGTTTGAATTAAGATTCTCTCACCTGAAATTTTGAGTATATACTGTCAATACACAAAATTGAAATTACATTGAGTTCCAGAAAGCAGCTTGTAGATTTAAGAGGTTTTTAGAAAACTAAAATGTTATCACATAGCAAGCCAAACCGGAGTTGGGCTTAGCAGTGGCCTGGCTAAGTGGGATATGAACTCTGGACCTGATAATCTATCCTGCCTGGCTCTTTCAGTGGTTTCATCACTATTATTCCAAGTCAGACCTGCAGCAGTCTCTGCCCTCATTGGCACCAGGCTCTAAGATAACTGGCAGAATACTTGTTATGATGATTTGAACTCAGAGCCCATAGCAGTAGTAACATATGAATACTCAGTAGGAATGAGCAGGACTATGTCTGCAGCTAGACAATGAAATTGCTTTCACTAGAAATAGTGAGCATTGAAGTTACTGTTATTAAAAAAAAAAAAATCAGTGAGGGGCACCTGGGTGGCTCAGTGGGTTAAGCCTCTGCCTTCGGCTCAGGTCATGATCCCAGAGTCCTGGGATCGAGCCCCACATTGGACTCTCTGCTCAGCAGGGAGCCTCCTTCCCTTCCTCTCTCTCTGCCTGCCTCTCTGCCTCCTTGCAAGCTCTCTCTCTCTCTCTGTGTGTCAAATAAATAAATAAAATCTTAAAAAAAAAATTAAGTGAACATGAGTTAAGTGCTGTCAATTTATGTGCTATACTAAAATTTTGCAGTATCTTTTGATCTAAGGCAGAAAATGGTCCTATGTTTATCCTGAGGACTACAGATTGTGGGGAGTAGGTCTTTTGCAGTTGTGCTTAGGGCCCTAAAATTTAGGGGTCCGTTGCTTCTCTACTCACCATTTTTTTTTTTAAGATTTTATTTATTTATTTGTCAGAGAGAGAGAGGGAGAGAGAGCAAGCACAGGCAGACAGAATGGCAGGCAGAGGCAGAGGAAGAAGCAGGCTCCCTGATGAGCAAGGAGCCCAATGTGGGACTCGATCCCAGGACGCTGGGATCATGACCTGAGCCGAAGGCAGCTGCTTAACCAACTGAGCCACCCAGGCGTCCCCTCTACTCACCATTTAACCATAAGCAATACTGGGTATAAGGGCTTCTATATAAATAGCATGAGATAAATGGGAATCCTGAATTGTGAATATAAAACAAAACCTAAGGAAAACCAAAACTATCTACTTAGTTGAAAAAAAAAAAAAAAAGATGACTTGCAATGCTTATCTGTCAAAGCTTTTAACTAAAAAGCCACAGGACACAAAGAAAAGGAACTCTGCAGACCAGAGGTTAAAACCCTTTCCAGATCTGTTTCCCTTTGTACCTAGCCACTTGATATGCATTAGTCCAGTGGTTTTTCTACTTAATAAGCATGTTGTGGGGCCCATCTGGAAACCAGAGTCTTGTACACATTGGCTTTTTAACAGCTCCATGAGGGAATTGATCACAGATACTCTCTGGTTTTAACCTCAGAGCATGGGGTGGGCTTAGTTAAGTGCTCTCACTGTCAGTATGTCTCCCCCATACATAATGCAGAGCACACGCTCCAAGTGCTAACTGGGTAATTCGGAGTTCAATACTTAGGAGAGTGAGAGAAGGAGAATCTCACGTTATGCTTTATAACCGTTGCTGTTTAACACTTAGATCAAAACCTTTAAGGCAATCACACCTTTGGTGCATTTTACTTTTGCAAGAGTTGCTAGGAGTGTTTTATTTTTATTATAACTTACTCCCTATGGAAAAAGTAGTAGATGTCATTAGCGGATGCATTAGGAAGTGTGCTGTACACGATGGTTGCGGAGCTAGGGGTGGTGGGGACAGAGGGTGCCTGTTGGTCTGTGGCGTTCTTAGTCACAGACTGCTGTAGCATCTATACATTCCGATTTGGCATCCACAAATAATTCTGTCACTGTTCTTCTTCTTTTAACCGTAATACGTATACACATATATTCTCCGGATACCTAGCAGAAGGGACTTGGACTATTTAGCAAGCTATATCAATAAGTGTGCTGTGTGCTGTGTTCAACACCGCACAAATACTTGGGGGGTCAATTAGGAGACTGCAAATCAAGCAGTCCTTTACCTGAAGTGAATCTCATGTTCTAGGGTATCACCAGATTGAGTCCCAGAGTCAAAGCTTTACATTATTTTGGAGAAGGGGGTTTTCTCCAAAGGTAAGCAGATGGTGCTACTGGTGAAGCAATGCTATGCTTAGGATAGCCCCAGTTGTGACTCCAGGGGGGGTCTCTTGTCTCCAGGGCATGAAGAGAAAAGCCAGGGACTCAGAAATCAACAAAGGGTATCTCAGCACAGATCCTAGCCCTAGAGGTAAGAGGAGGGCTTATTCTCCACTTAGAATATATTCCCTTTGACCTCTTCAGGATCTCTGAGCACTTCACTGAGTCTAGCCATGCTCAATGATTAGTTTGAATTCTTGCATTTGAACAATTGCAAAGTCCCACAGATCTGGGACTTTTGCCAACTCCGTGAATCAGAATTATTTGGACATATTTCAGACAATCTCCTGGTCCAGTTTCACAGAGGCGTTTGTCACAATAAGCCGGGTATAAACTGTAAATGCACTTTTTAAAGCAACTGGGAAGTAAGTGAGGTCTTACCTTCTTGATCTCCACCTTGTCCTTTTAAAGAGAGAGAGTATAGAAGAAAGAGTCGGGGTATGGGCTTAGGAGCCAGGATCACTACATTCAGTCCCTGTGAACTTCAATCACTGTATGTGACAACCCAGTTATTAATATTTTGAGTCTTGATTTCCTTTCAAATGGAAAAAAAAAAGAAAAAGAAAAGTTTACATTTGGTCTCTGGCTAGGTGTCAGACACTGTGACGACTAAAGCTTCAGTGAACCTTACTTTCTTGCAGCCCCGGAAGGTAGGCACGATCATTGTTCCTGCCACACAGATGAGGGCACTGGGACACAGAAGTTAAATTTTTGGTCTGAATTCACAAAGGTAGAAAGTGATGAAACAGGGATTTCAACCCAGGAAAGTCTGACTGTCGAGACATTGTTTTTCTTTTTTCTTTTCTAATTCTTATACTCGACTTCGAATACTACTAATTTCTCTATGAGCTTGGTCATAAGTATAAAATTAAAAGCATTCCTGAGAATATTTTGTTAACTGGAAGGTTAGACAGAGATATAGCCAACATATTATTTTTAATCAAATCTGGAAGTCTCGCCCCCTCCTCCTCTGTGATCTGCCTGTTCTCTAGCTGCTGGAGCTGCTATTACAATGGCTCATTCCAGATGCTTCCACTGCCCATTAGTTCTTCCTCCTTTCCAGTCTCTCAGAATTCTGCTCCTGTTTGAAGTCCAGCTAAGTGTTGTCTCTGCTCAGTATACTGACAGTCCCTGATGTATTCCGTATAATTTATTTTTCAGGTTCATTATAATCACATTTTTTTAAAGATTTTATTTATTTATTTGACAGACAGAGATCACAAGTAGGCAAGGGAGGCAGGCAGCAGAGAGAGGAGAAAGCAGGCTCCCGCTGAGCAGGGAGCCCGATGCGGGGCTCGATCCCAGGACCCTGGGACCATGACCTGAGCCGAAGGCAGAGGCTTAACCCACTGAGCCACCCAGGCGCCCTTATAATCGCATTTTAATAGTGCCCCCCAATACCTCAGTTAAAATGATTTTCTATTCGATAACATGATAAACCTAAGCAGGGGGGAAGATACCTTTAAGTCAATGAGGTTCTTCCATAGACTTCCTGTAGAGAAGTCAACTTTGTAAGCTAGGACTTCCTAGGATCTGGCCTATAGACCACTTATCTCTGAATCATCCAGCATTTATAATCAAAATTCAGACTCCCAGGCCCACTTAAGGATTCTGATTTAGCTGCTCTGGCAATATTCTCAGTTGACTCTTAAGCGTACTGTGGTTTGATGCTCATTTCTGTATAGTTAATTATAGATCCCATTCTATACTATCATACAAATGGTTTTGTATACTAGTAGGTATCTCCCTTGAGGGGCATCAGGGACAGTTAGTCTAGAAGAGTGTTGACTCTCAAGGATCAACATAATCCACTTGAAAAAGGCTGTGCGCAGCTTACATGAGGGAGTAGGTGAGTTGTAAAACACAGAGTGGTTTATTCATTAAGAGCGGTCTTTTCCTAGTCAAGGGGCAAACAACATTTTCTTGTCTTGGTTTACATAACACCTCTCCTGGAATCAACCAGTAATGCAGACAAACCCAGCTGCTTTACTTAGCTTCGTCTGTGGTGGTGGCGGTGTTGTTGTTGTTGTTGTTGTTGGGTAGTTGATTCACTTGCAACTTTCTTTCAAATTATTTTCATTTTCCCTGAAAAAAAATTAAGAAATATGCAGATATTTATTTTATTTTTTGAAGATTTATTTATTTATTTGAGGAGGGGGAAGCCCAGAGGAAAAGGGAGAAAGAGTCTTAAGCAGATTCTGTGCTGAGCACGGAGCCTGACGCCAGGCTCAATCTCATGATCTGGAAATCACAACCTGAGCTAAAACCAAGAGCTGGTTGCTTAACTGTGCCACCTACATGCCCCCCAGAGATATTTGTTTTAAAAAGTAGATTTTTCCAATGTTCCTCCTGTATACCATGTGAGAGACAAGAGAGATGAAAGAAACCTTCCTCTAAGTCTGAGGAGATTCCAAACAGCCAATGAGCAGGAAGGAAGGGGTCATTGAAGCAGTACGTCTCTGACACGGCACTAAATTGTAACACAGGAACTTTTCCTGTGACTGAAAGGGAGGAAAAAAAAAAATTAACCATCCTAGGAACATTGTGGTCTACCAAACTATGTACTCTAAGCAGCTAGAAAAATCTGAAGTCTCCCACTTCAAAGGTGTTGAAAATTTTTCCAACGCAAATGCCAGAAAGCCAGGACCCAGAGCTGAAAGAGAAGAGCATGGTTTTTATTTTTGTTTTCAAAGGAGAATAGTGTCTTCTGGATCCACCGTGAATACATTACTTTAAGTGGATGGAGTTTCTATTTAAGGATCTCTGAAGCCAAGACGAAATATATAAGGTTGATTGTGACACTCGAAAGCACTCTCATTCCCGAGGGTCTGCCAGTCATCATATACCGTGCCCATTCTTTCCCAGCCATAAAAATTGGCCCCAGGGTGCAGTATTTGACACAGAAAGCTTCAGTTTCAGAATATTTATCTCAACCCAATTTTCCTTAAAATTGGTCTGGCCATTAAGGTAGAAGAAAATATAACCTTAGTGAGGGAGATACATTCACAGGGACATCTGCCACTCAAAGCCACAGTATTTCCACAGGCAAGTCTGTTGTCCATAAAGCACTGAAAGGCTCAAGTCCACAGAAGAACATATGAAACATCAAATTTTGGCAACTGTTAGGAGATGAGTTCATGGAATTTGCTATAGATTGCTTTGTTTGAACAAATTGGGAGCTGCTCCCTTGAGACCCCACTCATAGCATTTTAAAGTTTTCACTGAGTTACAAAAACAAAGAGAATGATCTTGTGGTTCAGAGGCTACACTATTAAATCATTTATTTACAGAGGCTTACTGCAAAAAACCCTTAAGAACCCACAAAATATAAATAACAAAATATTTCACACCTTTTGGAAATCTGTACATACACTTGATTCTCTGTTAATGGATGCACTTGGGCAGCTTTGAGGTTTTTAGCAGCTCCTCCTCCCTCTTGGTAGATGTTTACACACCAGAGGAACTGTTCTGTGTCATAACTGGTGTTCTGAGTAAAGACAGGAAATCCTCAGGAGCATATTGAAAATGGAAATCTGTTATGAAAATGAAACTGTTTTTCAAATTTCTGACTGAATGACTTTGGGAAGCGTTCTAGAAAAACATTTTTTATGATCTGACAGAGCCCCTTGTTTAGCCCAAGTTCATCAACCAACTGTGTTTTTATGACGTTTGATGCTTACTTCTCCCCCATTTGAGCTATAGAAGTGTTTAAAGATTTTCTTATTGTAAGGTATGTATATGATTTTTCACTGGGTAGTTATTTGTTTCCAGATTCTGTGCATATAGCTTCAACAGAAACTACATTCCTCTGTTATTATTTACAGGAATCTGGCATATTTCTCTTAGTTACCCCTTAATGCTAGGGGTATGGTGGTAACGTGGAGGGTGCCAGGGCTCATATCTAAATAAAGTATCAGAGAGAACCTTTCATTTAACAAGGATTTTATGAGAGTCTAATAGGTGCAAAGCACAGTTCTGGATGGGGGGGTACAATTGTGACCTAAAGCAGCAAAGCTCCTCCTATAAGGGGACTTACATTCTAGTTGAAGTGGGAAGACAATGAGCAGTTAAACTACTAAATATATAGTATACCACAGGGTGATATGGAGGAAAAACAAATTGGACATAAAAAGTGGTGATATGAAAGAGAGCAGGTAGAGTTATATTACTGCATTTTGTCACACAAAGACATGAGCAATTGCAAATATGCACCTAAATTTATATGCCAATAAATAGGAAAGAAAGCTTCCAGTTATAATTGTAAGATGCCATCAGTTGTAAGATGCATACAGTTCTCAGAGGTATTCAACTTAATAACAGAAAAGGTTATCCAAAAGAAATAATGTGTAAAAAAAAAGAAAGAAAGAAAGAAAGAAAGAAAGAAAGAAAGAAAGAAAGAAATAATATGTATAGTGGGTTGGCAGGAAAGGGTCTACTGATAAAGTGATATTTAAGCAGAGACCCAAAGGAATGGAGGATGAATGATGTATGGCTATTAGAGGAAGAGCATTTAAACAGAGAGACCAGCAGGTGCAAAGTCCCTGAGGTGGGATGTGCTGTGAATGCTCATGTTTAAGGTATAACAGCAGGCTGCTGTGGCTGGCTGCAGGGAAGAAGGCAAGGAATGGAGCCTGTAGGGCCTTCTAGGCCATAATAAGAAATTTAGATCTTACTCTGAGTGAGAAGGAAAGCCAGAGGAGATTTTGAGCAGATGAAGATGCAATCTGGTTTAGGATTTCAAAGCATTACTCTAGCTGTTCCCCACTCTTTGGAGAATGGGCAATAGGGAAGAAACAGTGAAAGCAGAGCAACATGGTGGGGGAGCTAGTGAAATCATCCATACACAAGATGACGGTGGCTTTGACTGATGGGTAGGGTGTGCCATCAGATTCTTTGTGTATTTCAGAGTTACACTCCTTAAGAGTAGGAAACTATGTATGACCCAATTTTTAAAAGGTGCTATTATTCTCTAGGGATGCCAATCATGCTTGTTATATAGTTGAACTGAAATCTAAGGGCACTTCTGAGAAAGATAAAATTCATGGAATTCTATGAAGTAGTAGAATACAGAAATAGAAGACAATGTCTATGACATCTGGTGGAGTTCTGGGCTTAGATGCTAGTTTAGGACTAGGGATTAGGAAGCAGAGTTTCTCTGGAGGGTGAGAACAGTCTGTGTGCCTAAGTAATGAATGCACCATGGAAAAACAGAACCAGTTGAGAGTAGATGAGGAAAAGTCCTGAGATTCTGTAAACTGGTATTTTTATCCAGCCTCATTTGTGATCCCAGTCTATATTGTTCTATGAACTCTATGCCAGGCAAATCAATTTATTATCTATTTTTATGTTTGCTTTAGAGAGTACACTGCTTAGTAAAACTCTGTCTTTTTATTACTGAAAATTAAGGGGTAATATCAGATGAATGAAGCAAATTGAATATTGAGGTCCACATACCTGGGCCTGGAATTCAGTCTGCAACCTCTTGTGTACCTGGGCTTGGGAAATTTAGTTAATCTCTCTGTACTCTCAATGCCAACCTCTGAGAAGTGCTGCTAACAATAATACTTTCCTATGAGATCGTTGTGAGGATAAGAGGAGATTACATAGTTTTGGCACCTAGCGTGGTTAGTGGAACATAGTAAATTTTCAAGAAATAGCTGTCATACTGCATAAGAATATAAAGAACAACATAATGCCCAGGAGACCAACATGGTGGCAGTAGTCATCTTCCCAGTTGGAGAACCAAGAAGAAATCTGCTGGTCTCTTACGTCATCTAACTGCAAAGGGGAGAGACAAGGATGGGTTCAAATTGTGGCTCTTCTCCTGCCTGGATTTTCTTAACCTCACACAACACTGATTTACATGGCAAACATGGTTCTCAATCTAGTGTCTCCTTGAGTTCTGTGTCTCATGGAATCTCAGTGTTAGCTGCTGAGAGTGTCTGAGGTAGTTATGGAAGCAGGTGGGAAACCTAGAGAAATCATAGAAGACTGGCTATTACGGGGCCCTTAGAGGATCTCTTCAGTGGTCACCAGGGGATCATCCTTTGTTGTAACTGTGCACAGTTGGTGGCATCTCAGAGAATCCCTGCTGAACTGGCTGTCTTGAATTTGTTGAATTAAACTCTTTGAATTCCATATGGTGTTTCGCCTGTTCTGCCTTTGACTCTTGCTTTCTTCCTTCTGTTGCCTGCCTGAATCATCATCTGGTTTCTCTCTTGCCTCTCTCCCTTTCGCTTTCCATCTGTTTGTCTCTCACTTTTCCCCATATCGTTTGTCTCTACACATTCCTATGGCACCTTTCACCAAAGATCTGCAGAGTTCAGCATAGTTGTTCCTTGGTAGGTTTTGTAGAGCACTCGTCATCGTTTCCATCATAGGTCCAATTAACTCTCCACTGCCCTCTACCAACCCGTAGCAAGGGGCCATGCTGTTCCTGGTTAGTTTAAGGCAGCAGGGAGCTAATTGTTCCCTTAGTCAGTGTGGTGGTAAACTCTTTTTATGATGTTCACAGGTTCACACCCTGCTCTTAAAAGAACCTATTTTTACTAACTTCTTGGCTGATTACCACCCTGTCTGTAATCCACTCTTATGGCAGGAAAGGTACTGTCAAGGCAGCTCCAGGCAAATTGGGATAATACAGTGTTTTTTGACACCTTTCAGTGTGAGCATGGGTTGCCTTAAGTAACAGGGACAGACTGCATCATTATTTTTAAGGAGAAAGATGTCACTGTGTGTGAGTTTGTGTTCACTAATGTGCAGATTTGGGAGGTCATCATTTTCTATTTTCTTTGGATGCATTGTCAAGAGATGGATAGAGTAGAGTGGGCCCTGCCTCACATTTTAATGCTACAGGGCCTTGAAAAATGTAGGCATTTCACAAAGGCTAGAATTTACAAACAGTGTGTTCATACCCATCTGCGCATTTGATAGTCTGTAGTTAACACCTGTATGCACTGTGAATGAGTATTAGAAATATTCATGAGAAATGCTAAGTAGAGGCAAGGCAATACATATTTCCCAAAAACCTCCACAATACCTGTGGGAAAAAATCTGCATGCTCTTGATATTATGGAAGCAAATATGCACAGTAAAAATGTTATCTTCTCCAAAAAGCCAAATTATTGATTAGCACCTGCTTGTTCTACCTGCCCAACATACACCCTAAGATACTGCCAACAATGAGAAAGACAGATTGGCCTACCAGGACCCAATATCCTGTGGACGTACAATACACATTAAGCCACTACTGCTGCAGTAATTGAAATATAAAAGAAAATGTAGTAGAATTGATTCACTGACACTATTTATGAGTATGTTGATTGTTTTAGGTGGATTACCACACACACACACACACACACACACACACACACACACACACACAGAGGCACAAACCCTTTCCTTTTCTACCTAACCCTCCTCTTCCATCTCCTAACCCTCTCCCGCCTCCTTCTAACCTACGTTACCTCCGTTTCTAACAGTTGTCTTTTCCCTTGGCCTTTTAATGATTCTTCTACATTAAGTTATTTCAAATAGCAAATTTGAGATGGTCTTAATAACTTCCAATCAGTCCATTGCTTCAGTTCTCTCTCAAATTCATCACCATCTCTAATCCCAAAGCCTCTACCTTAGGGCTCCTTTGGCATTGAGTTGCCAACATCAGTCTCTCCTACAAACCGTTCATCCTTCATAAGCTTCTAGACAGTCTTTTCTTTGTCACTGTACCCCATGCCACTAGTGTGGTCCTTGAAGACCTGAGTCACATTTTCGCTCCAAGCTCAGGACTCAAGACCCTCTGTCACCTGCCCACAGCATTCTGTCCCAGGGACATCACTTGTTACCCTTGCTTTGGGTCTGCTTCTGTTCCAGCTACGCCCCGTTGCCTCACACCCCCTCACACTGACATGTATCTCCTTCATGTCATCGTGAAGTCCTTGTACAGATTGTCCTGCCAGCACCCTAACAATGCATGGGCTTCATTTCCTTAGGAGTGACTTCAAGCTCTTACCTTCCTGGAAGTGTTTCTGGAGATTGTCATATATCTTTATGTATGTTCTTCTGCTTTGCATCATTGTACTTTAGGTATTAACATGGCTGGCACCCGGCTTTCATTTGTTGTACTGTTACCTAGCAGCCTTTCTCAGGGAATTCGAAATGTACGTTTTCTTTTTCTCATATATATATATATGTATGTATGTGTATATATATATATATATAATTTAACAGAGAGAGACACAGTGAGAGAGGGAACACAAGCAGGGGGAGTGAGAGAGGGAGAAGTAGGCTTCCCGCTGAGCAGGAACCCTGATGCAGGGCTCATCCCAGGACTCTGGGATCATGACCTGAGCCGAAGGCAGATGTTTAACGACTGAGCCACCCAGGCGCCCCTCTTGTGAAATTATAAATAATACTTATCACTGACCTTGTTAACAAAACATTTTGCATTTTGCTATGACTGGTATAGAATCGTATACATAATAGGAACTAATTGAATGTTTCTTAACTAATTCTTCTCTTACTTCCTTAATGATATATTCTTTTCGCTGCTGTTTTTTTTTTTATGTAGGTGTAATAAAAAACTCCCTAGCTAGATTATAAACCCCTGAAATTGTACATTTCTAACTCTTTTATAGAGCTCTACACTCAGTAATCAAATTTGTCTTGACATAATAATGAAATTAATGACTTCTTCCAGTAGTTATGAAAAGGTTTATCCTTTTTTTTTCCTTTTTGCTACTACTTCTGTAATGCAAATTGCTGTTCCTTCCAAGGATTTTGGCTGCTAATATTATCTTTCAAAGAAAGTTTTAGGTCCTCGAGGGCAGGATTGACTTCTGTACCTGTGTCTTCCTGGTGCACAACAATGAAAAAGTTGAGCTGAAAAAGCAGTAGGTACTAAGTAATAACTTGCTGATTGGAACTTAAAAGAGGCAAGATTCTTGATCTATTCAGTAAACAGCCTAACCTAGTCAGCAGTTAGGAACATAGACTTTGGAGCCAAACTGCTTGAATCTGAATCTGAATTCTACCCCAGAAGCGGTGTGAGTTGGCCAAGTTACTAAACTTCTCCAGCATCAGTTCACACATTTGTAAATGGAAATTACAATACATGCCACTTCACAGGGATGTTGTGAAGATTATATTGAGTTAATGCATATAAAACACTTACTACAAAAAAAACTTCATGTGTAAAAATTACAAAAAGGTATTTGCTATTCTAGCTTGCCCTCAAGCACCATAGTCCAGGAGATAGTTTTCAACTTCAGTTTAAGCTTTGTTGACCAGGATGATCAGACTCTGCTGTGGAGCTTTTCTTATGAATAAATATTGTAAAGAAATAATAGTACTAACAAGTGTCCCGTGATCCTTTTTCTGTACAATGGTATTATTGATTGATCCTGTTACTATAAGCAGCTCCAGGAATGCTAGTCTATAAAATTAAAAAAAAAAAAAAAAAGAATGAACAGGCCATACAAGATCTTCAGAGAACATACAGAAAATACACCTTCAAAGTGCAATTGAAACTAGCATTTATATTGCTGCGGTATTCAGAGCTCTTGACGAGAAGGATATAAATAAGCAGGCATGGGTATTTGGGGGATGGTGGCTCTGGATAGAGGTGCTTTTCTAGAGTTGTCCTTGGGAAATTGTAATTTAAACTTATGTGCCCAGTGTGGCTGGGTTACTCAAGACAATCTACCCTCAACCCAGAATTCCCTTCCTCCTCCTACAACCATTTTGGGCCTCCACCCACCAGGCAAACTCTTATTCATATTTCAGAACTTAACTCATGGATCATTCTCTGTTTGTCCCTCTACCTCCATAAAATCAGTTCTCAGAGCTGCTTCCACCACTTACTCATGTTCCTATCATGATATTTATTAGCTGTATTCTAATGTATTTGTTTACATGGGTGTCTTCTTTTAGCTTAGTTACTTTATGAATGGGGCTTTAGAAAGTCCTCTATCCCGAGTTGCCAGCCTAGTTTCTAGTACACGTTAACTGTCCAAAGTTTTTGTTTGCTTATTGGTTTTATGACATTTTAAAACACTATATAAAAATGTTGTGGCATTGTTGAATAGGGAATTGAAACAAAGAACCAAAGCATAAATCCAGTATTAGTAAGAAAAAAACTCTAACAGCAAATTAGAAAGGAAAAAAAAGAAAACATGAAGCAAAGATCCTTCAATGAAGAATGTCTCCTGTAAGAGACATACAAAACTCTTTAGGAAAGGTCTATTCTCTATAAAAAGAGTCAGAATGACACAAAGCAGAAAAATCAACTGTGTTTGCTCACAGAAAGCTAGAGACTTTTTTTTTTTTTTTTAAGATTTTATTTATTTGAGAGAGAGACAGTGAGAGAGAGCATGAATGAGGAGAAAGTCAGAGGGAGAAGCAGACTCCCCATGGAGCTGGGAGCCCAATGTGGGACTTGATCCCGGGACTCCGGGATCATGACCTGAGCTGAAGGCAGTCGTCCAACCAACTGAGCCACCCAGGCGTCCCAAGACTTTTAAGTCTTTTAGCAGAAGTCACAAAGCATTAAATTAGAAGAGTGTCTGGGGCAGGGGGCAGTATAGGAATGAGCGTTAGCAACTCATCATGTGACTTTAGGAAACTGATCCTAAATCCTAAATTAATCCTAAACCTCTTAGTCTTTGTTTCCATCCATGGAAAATGAAACCTACCTCTGAGGGTTGCTGTGAGGCTTAAGATTCCCAAGGTCAAATGCTTGGCTTCTGTAACTGCCAAATAAATGTTAACTATTATCATCATTAGTGTTGATAAGATCTAAGTTTATCAGTGGAAGAAATGTAACATGACTATTATCTTAGTTCAATTTAGCAAAATTCTTGAGGAATACATTCATAGAACTTTGTTAAAAAAAATCACATAGAGGTGCTACTAGAAATATTAGTACCTGATATTCATATGTACTTGGTGTTTATACATGTATACATTCATTTTCAGGTCAATTTATTACATACAATCTGTGTTTCCTTTTTTTTTTTTTTAAGTAGCATTTTAGTACAGAAAAAATAAGTCAGTGACTTAATGGTACAGTAAATGATGAACTGTCATTTTGATGAAATTAGATATAAGAAGGTGAGAGTTTTAAGTTTTATTAATTTTTTAAAGGTATTATTTATTTATTTGAGAGAGAGAGAGTGAGCACAGTTGGGGGCAGGTGCAGAGGGAGAGGGATGAGCTGACTCCCCGCTGAGCAGGAAGCTCTACTGGGGTGTGGAGCTCCATCCCAGGACCTGGAGATCATGACCCAAGCTGAAGGGATGCTTAATCATCTGAGCCACCCAGGTGCCCCACAATGTTATTTTTTTTTTTTTAAGATTTTCTTATTTGAGAGAGAGCAAGAGTATGGGAGGGGTTGGAGTGCAGAGGGAGAAGGTGAAGCAGACTTCCCACTGAGCAGAAAGTACAAATCAGGGCTCGATTCCAGAATGCCGGGATCATGACCTGAGCCAAAGGCAGATGCTTAACTAACTGAGCCATCCAGGTGCCCCATAACATGGTTATTTTTAAGGGAAGAAAATTTAGTTTGTAGCATGGTTTCATTAGCAATCTTATAATAAGTTAAAGGGACTGGCAACGTAGCAAAAACAGAATAAAGTGCTTCCCTCTTCCATTATTATAAATATCCACTAGACCAAGAAGGTTGGGTCAGTCCAAGCCTGATGTATTGTGGAGATCTGATTGAAACAGTCTTTATCTGTTGTGGAGATCTTCCTCCACACAATCTGAGAATAAAATGTCACACAGTCCCCACTTTAGTATGACTGCATATTATTTTTACATTATATTATTGTTACGTGTTTCTTCAGAGGACCCCTTCTGAGATAGGTTTCACTTACATTTTCAGAAAAATCAGAATGTAGCAAGCTTAATAACTTTCCCAAAGTCACAAGAGAGCCAAGTAGAGAAAAATTCAATGGACAAGGGTCAGAATGTAACCTGACACATTGTAAATTTTCTAGTAATTAGTTGAGAGGTAATCCTTAAAAGATAAAAGAAATGTGTGCCTACATATATAAGGATTAGGAGATATTTGGAAGCTTGAAGCCTCCTTAATAATGTATTTCTTTGTGGACACATTTATTTGTACGTTATATCTCCTTCTTCGTCCTCCCCCACTCTTTATTACATACAAAGGGCTCCAAACAAAGTATCCTCATAAAGACATGGCCTGTGCCCCTCACACTATTCTCCTGCTTATACACTCACTGCCTGAGTTTGACTGCTAAATCAATTAATCATTACCAGGCTCCTCCTGGCACTGACACAGAGACCCTTTCAGTTGGCAGAAGACAAAAAAAAAAAAAAAAAAAAAAGGACAAGAAAGATTGAAAAAAAAATTATAAATCGTTTTAGTAGATTAATACTTCATTTGCATTTACTTCTCCTTTTACCACTTTTGAATAGAATAAACCCAGGTTTCCAACTAACTAAAATTTCCCAAATTTTCCACTGGCATGAAAAATAATAAGAATTTCTTAAAATGTTATAGTACAGTAATGCCTTTTATTTCTATCTAATACGTGTCTGTGTTGAAATCATCTAAAGCAATTTAATGATTTAAACAATAAATACTATTTCTCATCTGTCCTTTTCTATATAACCTTCATTATATAAGATAATCACTACTGGTGTTCTGAAGTAGAACTAGCTCTTATGTTTCCTATTATGGTTTTCTTAAGATTGGTGCTCCCTCCCTTTAAATCTCACCAGAGACAATTTCCCCCTTTGGGGAGCAAAAAATAAATTCTCCCAGGAGAACTTATGAAAGACATCTGCTACGGTTCCAACTTTCTCCAGTATCTATGGGCATCTCAAAAGCCCCAGATAGTCATAGGCCCTAGATATCTTGGAGCTGGATATAATCTGCCAGAGGTGTCCCAAACTAAAGAAAGTTAAAAAAGACTGTCTTTATGATAGGTAGACTAGTGGACAGAGAGGTTCTTACAGCATGGGATTCGAGTGGGCCATTGGATTTAACATGAACTACACTCTCAGATCCAGCAAGAAGTAAATAGTATTATTAATAACTCCTCTAAATTCATCATGTGTGCCTCTATATCCTTGGTGGACCAAAATAGATATCAGAGTTCTTATAATAGCTTGGTTCATTTTGAGGTTGTTTTCATATAGTCTTTACTTCTGAGTAGCAGAGATTTCAAGGATGAGGAGAAAACTGGGGCACTGCTCACTTCATTTTGTCATTATGCCAAATCCTCACCAGTATGGAAGCCCTTCTGAGATCCTCACTGTTCAGAATACCTAGGTATGAGAGCTTTGTATCTCGCTTCTCGGTCCTGAAGCAAAAATAGTCATATACCACATACAAAAGGTTGGCAATTGCATATTTTGTAATAGAGTGTGATATTTTTTTCTGTTTAGTTTAGTGATGCCTAACAGAATGGGAAAGAAAAGTAGATAAAAATGCAATAGAAGTTGATTTAGAAGGTTAACTTGACATGCACTTAAAGCACATGCTCAGTTGGATACACTAGTGTTAGTTTCTGCAGTTATAAAATATTCTTAAAGTAGGAAAGGTAGCAAGTAGTGCAAATACTACCTAAATCCCTAAACATCAAAATATAACAATCAGAAAATCAGATAAGATTACTCACTGAGGTGTGCAGATTTTACTTTATCAGTTTGAATTCAGAACAAAGAAAAAAGAAAACTTGATATTTTATAATTGCACTCACAATGTTAAATAACACTTGGATTATGAAACTTAATTCAAGGCATTCAAGTGATCACAACTACTATACCAGTGGTAGGGATTCTGCCGTAGAAACGTTTAATATATCAATTTAAATCAGTTCTATCCTTTATGGGAAAAGAAAATAGAATAGTCTCCCAGGGCACTGATAAAGAAAACGTGCCTCCTTCCACCCCCTCTCAGATCTAGTGATGAAGCTGAGATTGTACCTGCTTAGTCTTTAATTGAACTAGAACACTGGCTAAAATTGTACTTCCTACTGTAAGGCTTTCCAAGACATCTCTTCCCTTCTCTTCCATCATCTCCTTCTCTTCCCCTGAAACCCACCTACTGCCCTTTCTCTTGACTTATCAAAGAATGAATGTACGCAAATACACAGGAAGTACCTATAAGAACAGGGAGGTAGTAAATGCCCCTCTGGGAATTTTCTCAATTAAAAAAAAAATGATACTTACTCCTTTTTAACCACAGCCCTTTCGTTAACTTTCATTAGCTTCAAAGCTAAAGTGGATTTGAGCACCAGGATTCTCTATATCTGAGAAGCTGATTGCCAATGTTGTAAAGGAAGAATGGTCTCAAACTATCTCTGGCCATAATGAAAACCTTCCTGAGAGCAGGAATATCATAGTATTTTCTGAAGAATTCCCCAAAAGATTTGAAAGAAAAAAAAAAAAAAAAAGCATTGCCAAAGAACTGCTGGGGGACATTGACATTATTTTAAATAGATTGATACAGAAGTATTAACATTATGTAACTTGTTTTGAGAATTTCAGGACATTGAAATCATTATTTGGCTCGTGTCCCAGAGAAATATACATGTGCTTTAAATATTCCGGATTTAAAGAGAAACCCATCCTTTCCTGCAACAAAATTCAGTCTGGGTGGTTTGCATTCTGACCTTCCTCCTTTGGGTTTTTGTGCTTATACATTTCAAACATAAAGAGCAATTAATTTTTTTTAAAGATTTTGTTTATTTATTTAACAGACAGAGATCACAAGTAGGCAGAGAGGCAGGCAGAGAGAGAGGGGGAAGCAGGCTCCCTGCTGAGCAGAGAGCCCAATGCAGGGCTCCATCCCAGGACTCTGAGATTATGACCTGAGCCAAAGGCAGGGACTTAACCCATTGAACCACGCAGGCGCCCCAGCAATTAATTTTTTTAAAATGAATTTTTTATGCTGTTTACAAAACACATTTTCAGTGATGTTATCTCTTTGATGATTTGTGATCAATTTCATTCTACTGTATCATAATTTCAAAATAACCATAATACTTCTCTTATTAATCATTATTGCACTTTGAATTATTTTGGCTTCTTTTCAACCCACAATGTCTAAATCTACCGACCAACTGCTGCCGTCTCTCGCTCCCTCCATCCTTTCTGTTCCTCTCTTTGTAGAGGACACCCTCTCCAGAGATCTGAATTATCACAAAGGCCGCAAACCCCTCCCTTTCCCTTTTCCGTGTGGTTTTTCAATCTGCCCAGAGCGGGCTGGCCCAGCTCTCCACAGTTAAATGACACTTTAAAAAGACATTTTGATGATAATTCACCATCTTTTAAAGCTTTTCAGGAGATTCTTTCTTTGGGTGGAATGTTTTAACCTGAGAGTTAAAGCCAAAATTTATTGACCATAGCCAGTTTTCCCAACCTCTCATCCTATTAATTTTCCATGAGTTCTTTTTTCTAGATAGAGCATGGTGCGAACTGTCTGCAGAACACACTCACCCCCTGATTCTGCTCATACTGTGCTCAAAGTCTAAATTCCCTGCCTCTTCCCTTTTGCTTATAAATATCGAACATAAGCCCATCTTCCTCTTCCATGAAACTTACCCTTCCAGAACTTCTCAGGGTTAACTCCATAACTCATGCCTTTATCATTCCCTCTGTCAGTTAATTTTCTCTCATATTATTATGTAAGTATTTCCCCTGTATACCATCTAAACTAACAACTGTCAACATTTCTCTTTCCTTTGAATTCCCAAATCACTTAGCAAAATTCTAAAGGGTAATGGAGTAAACGCACAAATGAAACATATTATTAAAAAATATTTCATAATGAGATACCCTGATTTTCATTAAAACTGTACTTTAGTCCCAATAAACTATATTCATTGTTAAGATGTTAAACACTCAAAGCAATGCATCACAATCAGCGGTAGGCATTTGGTCATTTGTAGTTTTAAGGTAACAAAAGTGATATTTGTTCAAATCTGTGCATTTCTCTTCTTAAATGTATCATTTAATAAATTGTGACACTGTGTTTAAATGCCCATTGTCATACCCCTATAATCACTGTTTTCTATCATTTTTTTTCCGTTTCTACTGTTTTGGGGGCATTTTAAGGCATAATGGTAGTAAATTACTTTGGGCTGATCACTCTATATTCCCCATCCATAACTATTCTAGTCCTATTTTCCAGTCTATTATTTCCATTCTATTATATAACCTGCAAGAGCTAGACCCTTCCTTGGTCCTAAAACATGTAACTTAACCTTTCTTGGTAAAGATAAACATTTTCCTTGTCAGGGATGACAATATAATCCATGTAAACCTCTTGATTACTAATGTCTCTATTGGAAACGTGAAAAGCCAGTTATTTTAAAACTACCTGTATTGATATGAATAAAAATGAATATTCCAGTTTTAGAATGGAACGTATATTCTGGTTGGCATGTACGATGGTACAGCCACTGTGGAAAACAGTTTAATGATTCCTCAAACAGTTAAACACAGAATTGTATATGACCTAATAATTTAACTCCTAGGTATACACCCAAAAGAATTGAAAACAAGTATTCAAATAAAAGCTTGTACGTGAATGTTCATACCACAATATTTAATATACAAAAGATGGAAGCAACCCAAATATTATCAATGGTTGAATAGCTAAACGGATGTCATTTATCCACACAAGGACTGTGATTGGTCCGTATGAAGGAATGAAGTACTGGTTGATATATGCTACAATATAGATGCACTTGATGAACATGTTAATTGAAAAAAGCCAGCCACAATATTACACATATTATGTGATTCCATTTATATGGCATATCCACAGTAGATAATACTATAAAGACAGAAAGTTGATTAGTGATGGCTTAATGCTTGGGATAGGAAATTGGAGAGAGAGGCATGATAGCTAAAGGTTGCAGTGTTTTTCTTTGTGGTGATTAAAGTTCTAAAATTGTGGTGATGGCTATACACATCTATGCATATACTAAAACCTACTCAGTTTTGTATTTTTTTTTAAGATTTTATTTATTTGACAGAGAGAGAGAGAGAGAGATCACAAGTAGGCAGAGAGGCAGGCAGAGAGAGAGAGGGGAGGAAGCAGGCTCCCTGCGGAGCAGAGAGCCCGACGCGGGGCTCAATCCCAGGACCCTGGGATCATGACCTGAGCCGAAGGCAGAGGCTTTAACCCACTGAGCCACCCAGGTGCCCCTCAATTTTATATTTTAAATGAGTGGATTGTATGGTATATATTGTATGCTATATAAAAAACACCTTAAGATGGAGCTTAGAACAAGTGATTTTCTGCAGATAAATAGCTATTTCCATTGAGGCATTTACACACAAATAATGGAGGAGTTAAAAAAACACAAGCAAGTTTCTTTTTTTTTTTTCTTTTAAGATTTTATTTATTTGACAGAGAGATAGAGAGCCCAAGTAGGCAGAGAGGCAGGCAGAGAGAGGAGGAAGCAGGCTTCCCGCTGAGCAGAAAGCCTGATGTGGGACTCGATCCAGGACACTGGGATCATGACCTGAGTTGAAGGTAGCTGATCAGCTGACTAAGCCACTCAGGTGCCCCCACAAGAATATTTCAGTGTTGTCTCCCAATATCCTAAGCCCATTGGAAAGAAAGTAGAAGAATCCTGCCTTAATTCACATTAATTTTACAGTTTCTTTCCAGTCTAGGGAAGCACGTGCTAATGTTAAGGAAGCCAAGGATCCTCAGAGAGTTATATCCCTTGATCACATGTCAGAGTAAAGACAGGAAGTGTATAAGATCCCAGGCAGACAGAGGAGCAGTAGTGTAGTCCAAGTGTGCATCTATTTACCGCAGGTTGTATTGGACAGAATCCATCAAGTCTCCCCTTTTTTTATAATGTTAGCCAGGGATAGTCTGGTATTTACTGCCATAGGACAGCACTTGAATGCCAGAAAACCTAGGCACTTGGACAGTGACCAGCTGTTAGAGATGCTGGATGCTCAGAACTCTGAAGATGATTAAGTAAAAAGAAACAAACAAACAAACAAAAAACCTCACTAGTCTTTTCAGAATACATGTTAGGGCCTGAATTCAAATTATTGCATTCCAAAATATTTTTTCCTCCTCCATATTTTATACCCCTGGCCAGATATATTTCTAGGATGTATAGCCTTTATTTCACAGAATGACCTATGATCAACAAAGAGAGTCACAGTACACATAGTAAGTACTGAAGAGGGAGAAGCCCTAGAGTGGGTCAGTTCCAGGGACCATTGACCAAAGTACTGCACTCTTGCCCCACTCTTCTAGTTTCTGCTCCTAAATGATCTCATTTCACCAGGGGGTACGATGATTTTTTCTGCAATTCATTTCCCATGTGCAGGGAAAATGCCATAAATGATATCGGGGGCTGCAACTGTTCCTCATCCTTCTTCCCTTTGGTTCCATTCCCAAACATGAAAAATAAGGAAATTATAAATGTAAACACCACCTGTCATCAGTTGCAAATCGTTTCCTCGCACAAGAGACTTTTTTCTGAAAATAAAAATTCTCTTTATTACATTTTTTAGTTAAAAGAAATAGTTAAGGGTAATATTAAAGAACTCTAGCTTCTGATTTACTTTATTGACTTCCCACTATTGTCCACTAAGTAAGATTATTAATATAAAGGCCGATGAAGCTTTCTGATGACTTTCATGGTATGTAGCCCACAAGTGGCATGACTTCCCTTTCCTTTCACCCACCAAAATCAGAGTAAAATATTAGCACACCAAAGATTCTCTCAGTAAATATAAAAAGTGTCATTTACCCTTTCTGATGTTAAAAACTAAATAATTTAATAGTGTAACTGAAATATATCATGTGAGTCATATACTAATGTTATTACTAAGTGCACTGATAGCATCCATATAGGTCTGTATCTTCTAAATGAAAAATAGGGGCAAATATATACACAGGGCAGTTGGTGCAAAACACTGCCCTGCTCAGAAAAAAATTTTGTAGTAAAATTTTATTTTTTTAAGATTTTATTTATTTATTTGTTTAACAGACAGAGATCACAAGTAGGCAGAGAGGCAGGCAGAGAGAGAGGGGGGGAAGCAGGCTCCCCGCTGAGCAGAGAGCCCGATGCGGGGCTCAATCCCAGGGCCCCGGAATCATGACCTGAGCCGAAGGCAGAGGCTTCAACCCACTGAGCCACCCAGGCACCCCATGTAAAATTTTAAAACCATATAGACATATATATATACACATGCATAGTATAAATTTTCAAATCTGTCTTCCCCTCTCTCAGTCTCATCTCTAAGTTTCCACCACCCCTTCCAGTCATGGTATAATTAATGTAAAGTTGATGTTCTAGTGTAAATATAAGTGTTATGCTGGCGAATGCTTGCAATAAGCCACAGTTGTTCAATCGTACCCCTCTTGATATTACTAGGCAGTCCACTATGGAATATTGTGTGTGTGTGTGTTTCTTGGCAGTCATAGCATATGATTGCAGAATTGCTGGTCTGACAAATGACTTTATATTTCTCTTGGGCAAAATTAAAAAAAAAAAAAAAAGCAACGACACAGATATGTGCTCACATTCATGCTCCTTCCATCTTCTGTCTCCTTCTCCACACACCCTGCACTATTGAATGGTGTCTTTGATTAGAATACATGACCCAGAAAAGAAGAATGGGCTCTTGCTGAAGAGAAGAAAATCTCCTTGATAACTCTTGAACTGTTTGTTCACTTACCTGGAAATGGCTCAAAATACCTCAATATTAAAAGAAATGTGGAATTTTTCTTCTGTGCGTCCCAAAGTAGAAGTTAGGGAATACCAGGTTTCTATAATCCTGATACGTAAAACCATTCATGTTTGCCCAGACTGAAATTAATCCAAGAGTAAAAATGTGTTCCAGACCTGAGAAATATGCCAACAAGCTGAGAATTACTTGGTTTCCCCTTTATACTGAATCTTTTCTCATTTTACCTTTTTTCATTGTTGGCTTTTGGAAGATTTTAAGTTTGCTAGTCCACTCTGTTTTGTTTGTTTGTTTGTTTCCAGGAGTAAACTGTTACTATTCCCTTATAATGAAAGAAATTCATATTGTCATTTTATTTCACCAAATCCTCCAACTCCACAAAAGTCCCAAAGATTGAGTGAATCCACCCCTCTTCCCTGTTGAAGAAAAGACAGTCTAATGTTCCACTGTTTTTTAGTTTTTTTGTTTTTTTATTAAAAGAACAAAATCTTTCTCTTTGGTAGAAATCATTAGAGCACTGTGCATCATTTTGTCCTACAAAGGGGGGTGTCCTAGGATCAGGAAAGGCTCAGAGAGGCATGAATGACACTATCATATTGCGCATACAAATTAGGTCTTTATTATAGATTCAGAGGGTACCTTCCTAGCAGGGTTATATAAGCACTTGAACATATTTTATTCAATTTACTGGACTTGGAGGATTGAGTTAAATGTAGGAAATGTTGATATAGATCTGACTTGATATTCACCAAAGAAACATCCCAAGCTTTCATATTGTGGAATGTTGTCCAACACTTCTCTCATCCCTATCAAGAGTACAGCTAGAGTAGAATACTTAGATATGAGTGTGAATTCCTGGGTTGCAGACATTTATATGGTGTTATTAATTCTGGTTGGAGCTAAGTCCCTCCCTGAGTAGACCAGATCAGGGCTATGGATTCCCACTACACATAACTCCTAGAGAGCAGAGAACTATCTTTTCCTTCTCATCATGCAGAACACAAACTTATTTTTTAAATTTAAACTGATTTGCTAGAATTTAAGGGAATTTAAAAGGTTTTTCATTTCCCTTCCTTACCCTTTTCCTCCCACCTCCGGGGTGAAATTGTATTGCCATTTTTGTGATGGAAATGTGATTGGATGTTATGTAAACTTTAATGTGTCCCTTATCTGGGAAGACTAGGTTAGTGTCAGCCATAAACACATTAGTTCACAATAGTGTATTAGATTTCTGATAAAAAGAAAATCCCCAAAGAGTGAAGAAAAAAGATAATGATCTTGGACTACTGCAATGGTGGCTGAAGCAGCTGGCAGACAAAGGGATTGGGGAAAGAAAAGGAAAATAAGAAGGCCTTGGATGTCCATTGGTACAAAGCCTGGCTGCAAAGGGAGCAGGGAAAACAGATGTGACCTACTTTTTAATTATACCTCAGGCAGACATCCTTGGGACTTAGTTCTGAGAAATTTAGAAACTTGAAACTTTTTTAAAAAAAATTTTATTTATTCATTTCAGAGAGACGGAGAGACAAAGAGAGAGTGGAGAGTGTAGTGGGGGTAAGGGTGAGGGAGATGGGAGAGCAGAGGCAGAGAGACAAGCAGTTTCTGTGCTGTGTGTCGAGCCCATGAAGGGTTCCATCCCATGACCTTGAGATCATGACCCGAACCAAAAGCAAGAGTCAGATGCTTAACTGTCTGAGCCACCCAGGTACCCCCAAACTTGAAACTTTTATTATAAAGTTTTTTATAGCATGGGACACCTGGGTGGCTCAGTCATTAAGCATCTGACCTCAGCTCAGTTCATGATCCCAGGGCCCTGGGATCAAGGGCCACATCAGGCTCCCTGTTTGCCGGCAAGCCTGCTTTCCCTTTCCCAGTCCCCTTGCTTGTGTTCCTGCTCTCACTGTCTCTCTCTGTCAAATAAATAAATAAAATCTTTTAAAAAGAAGTTTTTTATAGTAAATATTGGGGAGAAAACATGAGTCAAAGAAAGACTTTATAAACATATATATGTTACATATATGTATATACACATATATGCATACATGCAAAGGTGTTGGGTGGTTCAAAACTGTTTTTCTTTGTATAGGTCAGGTTTTAACTAAAAAACAAATGATAAAATGAAGAGAAACAATTCTTGATTAAGCAAAGATTTTCTATATAGAAGCAGAGTCACAGTCAAAATCACCCATTTCAGGCCAGCTACTACATAAACATAGATAAACAAGTGAATCAATTAACCAAACAAATATCTTTCATCCTTGGAGTTTGGAGTTCTTAAAAGACCTTGTGACTTTCACAGGGGAAAAAAAGTTATTTTTGAGTTCTGATGCCAGTTACTTGGCATTCTATTCTCAGAATAAGAGTCCAAGCCTATTTTTACATTGTTCATTAGAAACTATATATGGTGATGAATTTGTTCCAAAAGCATTTATTGTGAGCCTTCTGCGGGCAAGGCAATGAATGCTACCAATGTACACATGAATTGCACAAATTTCCTGCCTTCCAAACCTTATTGTATTAGAAGGCAGATGTGTAAACATATATATAAAATAAATAATAGCTGTAAGCATCTATGCCTTGCTGTGTGCCAGATCCTGTTTTATGCACTATATCTCTCCCTCCCTCCTTCTGTATATGTATGTACTTAAAATCCTCAGAGCAGCTTTGTGAGCAAGGCAATATGATTATCCCATTTCACAGTTAAGAAATTTAGGCATAGAAAGATTAAGTTAACTTGTCCAAGGTCACACAGCTATTAAAAATGGTAGAGTCAGGATTTGTACCTAGGCAGTATAGCTCCTGAGTTTACATGTGTAACCACAGTGCTATCATGGAAAAAACACAAGGGATGTAAATGTGGAAAGTTGTTGATGGGAAAGAAAAGGTGTCCTAGAGAGAGAGAAATATAAACCAATTCTTCACAAAAATATGTAAGAATGAGCATGAGGAAGTGAGGGAAAAGTCAGGGATTTATGCTCCTGGTACAGTTGTTTTTATTAACAAGGTCTCATTTTGCTAAACAAATCTTCTATACATTACTAAACAAGGCTACTTCCATTCAGTCAACTGCACTTCAATTAAGAATGAGGTGGAGGGACACTGGGTGGCTCAGTGGGTTAAGCCTCTGCCTTCCGCTCAGGTCATGATCTCATGACCTGGGATTGAGCCCTGCACGGGGCTCTCTGCTCAGGGGGGAAGCCCGCTTCCCCCTCTCTCTCTCTGTGTACTTGTGATCTCTGTCAAATAAATAAATAAAATCTTTTCTTTTAAAAAGAATAAAGGGGAAAATTGGTTTTCCTGATGTCCCATGTGTAAATAAATTCAGTAGTGTGATGGAGGGAAAAAAAAATAGATATCCTGGTTGATCAGTTACATGAGGTGGAGTGAGGGAGGGCATCATTTGATTTGATGTAACGTAGAAGTGTTAAGAAAAATCTACCTGAACTAAAATATTTCCTCTACTTATGCTTTAGTGGTACAGCATGCAAGGCAACAGATGCTATCTGGAAGGGATAAGCCCTTTGGTGGTCATTAACACATTAGCTAACATTATGTTTATCAGCTCCCTAGCAGAAAGCAGAAAGCTGGAATGTTAGACAAGTGAGGCAGAGGACAAATTGGATATGCTTTTGTGGGATTCAAGAATTTGAAGAGGAGAAGAAAACCGAAAGAATGGTGTAGGCCTTAGGGGCTATAGCAGTCCCAGAGGGACAGTGATGGCCAGGGCAGGGGACCATGGGCAAGGGCAAGTCTGACGCCTCACTTACGTAGCCAGAAGTTACATTCACATGCCGAGTAGAGTTTATCTGGGAAACGTAGTTTAAGGAGGAAATGGGTAGTTATTTTTTCCCTTTCCCATGTATGGGGAGCTGCAACATTCATCTGAAGGAATGGAATATGAGAAAACACACTGGTCTCTGGATACAATTTTCTTCCTTGACTGGATTATACGTATAGTAGAGAGGTTAAGACACTAGCACAAAAAGAACATCCAGTTCTCTTTGAAGCTTGAAATCCAGGATTATTCTTGTCTGTTCAGTCATCTCCCAATTCATGATGTAACTGTCACACTTTTGCTGCTTTTGATGCCAGACATTATCTTGAACTCTGATAATTTTCCCAGGAGTACCTTGCACCTTGCAGGAACATGCTGACACAAGTGGGACACGTACTTCAATACTCACTCTTCACTTTCCTGAAGAATGTGTTTCTCTTTCATTGTTTTGTGCCCTCTCAAAGATAGACAGATGGATCCAGAGAACATATATGACAAATGTTGTCAGGCTTAGCAAACCAAAATAGAGAACATCCAGTTAAATTTGAATGTTGGATAATAATACATTTTTGGTGTAAGTATATCCCATGCAATGCTTGGGATGTACTTAGGCTAAGAATATTTAGCATTTGAAAAATCAAGCTTGATGGGATGACCTGTATTTTATCTGGCCACCCTATTTATGGTAGATTACACACAGCATAGGCCTTTGGTCTTTAACAGAAAAGGAAACCAAATCCCAATGCTGCTAACTAGCAGATAGATGCTTTTGGTGAATTTACTTACTCTCTCTGAACCTGTTGTTTCCTTTGAGCAATAGAAATAATACTAAATCTATCAAAGGGTCGGACACAAAATTAAATAAGCTAATACATGAACTCTAGTGGAAGCCTACAAATTGAAGTCTTTATAAATGATGGCTCAACCTGAGGCATAACACCATTCAGAGGGTACTATAAAAACGAGTAAGAGTTATTAATGATGGAGTTTTATTTTTTCACCTTCTGAAAGGGTTTTCATTATCTAGATGCATAATCAATATGCAATTTCCATGTAAATTTTAATTTTTTTTTAATTTCTGAAGGATTTTAGGGAACTATTTTTATGTAAAATATTTCAAATTCTAACTGAAAGCAATTAGTGCTAACTTTTCTTTGCAAACTCATAACCCTCTAAAAATTTGCTTGTTGCATGCCTGTTTGAACCCTAAAGTTGTACAGTCACTCTAACAATGACCATTCTTCATTTATTCTTATTAGTGCATGTGAATTCTGCAGTACCGCAACTCCTGCCTCATGATCTGTCTCTGTGTCTCTCTGCCTCTCTGTCAGTGTCTCTGTTTATCTCTTTCTCTCGTACACACACACACACACACACACACACACACCCCTGCCCTTGCTTGGGGAGAAAAGAGCCGATTTATCTGTCTCAAAGAGAACAGGGTAGGTGTTCTAGAGATTTTTTTCTTTCAAATGCATTTTCTATTTAAAGAGGAGAGAGAAAGAAGGAAGAAGAGAGATAACCCCCAAGAAAGTCAAACTATCTATTTATTTAGTTATGTGTTTTGAGTTGCATTTTGCATTAATCGTCACCACACACAGGAGCCCTGCAATTTATTATTGGTGATAAGTGTGGACAGTAGCTATTATTTTCTCTCCCTGTTCTAAAATGTGGCATAGTGGGACACTTAGATTTATGGAACATGCATTATTCAAAACTCTAGTTCTGGGATGGCTCAACAGGAAGACTCCCAGTTATTTCCATATCCTTTCTTCAAAATTCTTCTTTACTTGCTTTCTTTCTTTCCATATCAGGGTGTTAGAAATCACTCAAAACTCAGAAGTGGGAGAATTCATCATGGCAATCTATCAGTACAGTATCTTTCACAAATGGGAGTAACTATGAACCCCTATTCTACAAAATCCACAGAAAAGCCCTAGAGGAAGGAAGTGGATTTTCATTGCAAGTAATGAAATAAGATTACCTAATTCACTAGCAAATCCCTTAAGTGTTAAAGACCCAAATAATAGAGTATCATTTTTATTTTGTACCCCCCCACCCATGCAACTTGAGTGTTCTAGTAGCCAGGAATTATTCATTACCAATCATTTAAAGGCATTTATTTTTTACTCAATATCCTAGTTTTTCACACATATACAAGACACTTGAAAAGAAGAAAAACAAATCAGGAATCTAAGAAGAATATACAATATAAAAATAATAAAGAAATGGAAAATATCTAGGAAATAAAGTATACGTATATAATATGCTGTATATATTAACACTGATATATGTAATGAATGAACTTACAAATGAATTTATAAATATAAACCATTGGGAATTTTCAGAGTTCAATATTTCTAATTGCTACTAGTAGTAATTATAATTGTATTATATAATTTTACAAAGGGTTCTATACGAGTGAGAATAAAGCACAATTAAAAGATACGCAGCTTTTTGCACATAAGAAATCCTTTTAAAATGACTCTGGACTAGTATGAGGGGTGGGAGCTCTCGCAAGGTTGAGTTGGAACACCTACCATTGGGAGAAGTCTGAAAATGTCATTTGGATGCCGTGGTAACCTGTGAAGAATCAATAGGATAATGTAATTCTTGGCTATAAACAATCCAGAAGAGAGATAATATAGAGGTGTGGTTAGTAACCTGAGCTCAAGATTGCTGCTGTATAGTTCTGATTCTATTTGACAATTATTTCTCTAGCTTTTAAAAGCTTACTTCTCTGCCAGACTTTATTCAGGTTCCTGAAACTTTGAATTTCTTAAGGGCAGAAGCCACACTTCTCGTTCTGTAGCTCTGAAATGCTCAACTCTGTGCCATCATCCATACTCATTTGCGTTTGCGTAGGCCAAATAACCATTCACGGATAATTTATTATAAGTCAGCCTCCGTGCTTTATCTATCCGTCTATCAATTGTTCTATCTGCAAGATCTTAGTGAATTCTCACATCACCTTGAAATTTTGTTTCATTACTCTTAGTATCCCCATTTTTACAGATATTGTAAAGGTGGGGAAAAGTTTGGTTGCTGAATTCTTAAGGAATTTCTCAATATTGAAATAAGAGAATGAGGCTTTGGTTCTCTGAAACCAGCAATTACCTGAAAGTGTTGCTTGCATTACTACAGTTCTCTTGACTAAAGGCTTCTGGGAATAACCCAGCAATGAAAGCACTATCCAATAGGTTCGCTGGATCCAAGTCCTGCCATGTGAGCTAGGCTCCTTCCCAGGCCCGCTTCAGTAGAAGTCTTTAACCTAGTGGTTAAAGACTGGGACCAGACTCTTTGGGGTTAAATTCCAGTTATGCCATTTATTAAAATATAGCCTTGAGAAAGTTCCTCAGGTAGGAAGAAAAGACAGTAGCCATGTCATGGGTTTGTTGAGAGGATTAAATGAGTGAATATGTGGCACTTAAAGCAGTGCCTTGCACATAGTGAATGCTATTTGAGTGTTAGTTATTTTCACTATCTATACTCTTGTTGTATCCTGCCTGAGTGAACGGAGACTTCAGGATTTTCTCCATTGGGAATAAGCAGGCACCTTTAGACAGTGCAAGGGAGGCTCCTGGGCTCTGTTAAATAGGAATGGAGAAATAAGATACAACCTTGCCTCTCCATTCCTGTCTTCTCAGGACAGTTCACAATTTTCTAGGGAAAACAGGGATGACAATCAGACTATTTGAATATCTATGATTCTAATCGGAGAGAATGAGAACATGCTACCAGTCAGATATAAAACAGAATCCAAGGTGACCTTTTAAGTGGCAATCTTCTGGGTCGAGCCTCTTCTAAGAGTTACAATTTTGTCCTTCTGTGGCTTATCACATTATGGCATATTTTGCTCATCAAGGTAAGAAACAGCTTTAAAACAGAACCTCTTCCTTTATGTCCTCCTTGATTGGTGTGTATGGATGGATGGTTTGGGGAAAGTAAGGACTGATAGAGAAAGAAAGAAAACAGAACAATTAAAAGCATTCTGAAAAAGTTACCTCAATTGTTCCGTGTTTGTGTTAGAATTCCAGATGAGACTAAGACCTCTGAGGTCAGTATTGTGTTAAGGAAGGTGGCAAATTAGTCGCTTGAAGCACCTGTTTACAAAAAACTCAAGAAAAGTTATTGTTTGACCTGTGAGCTACTTAAGAATCAGCTTAAATTAACATTAAACATAAATGAGTTTTTAGTTAGTGGAAAAAAAGAATTGATGGGCTAGTTAGAAGCAGCATTTTTAAAAATACAACTTGTATTTTATCTGTTTACACTAGTAATTCATGTTCATTGAGGCATATGTAAAATATGCATCTAATCTTAGGAACCAGATATAACCAATCTTAACATTATGGTGCATAGTTTGTAACCTTTTTCCCTTGAATATATGCATCAATCATATTAATACTATTTAACAATCACTGTGGCAATAAAAATTAATATATAAATCAATACATAAATCCCCAAATTTTAAATTCCACTCTGTTTTCTACACATTTTCAGTTGCAGGTATTACAGATGTGTTTACCAAGTGATATGAGCAGTGGTGTAATTTTTTCATTAACTCATTCTAATAATTTCCAAATCAGTTGCCTTTTAGAGATAACTAGTGCCCTCTGCGCTCCCAGGTGTGACCTTTTATTTGATACTCCTGCCAATAAGGAAGTGATGCTCCACTGTGCATCATGACTTGACATAGCAAACCCTATCAAACTCACCTACTGATGTTTTCCTTGAAGTGATAATCATTGGGTGATTGGGGTTCCAATAGTTGGAGAATCAATCATATTGTCAATGGCACTTAATCTACTTGCAGTCTCCGCCAACTAAGAGAAATCACAATAAAAAAAGTCTAGCCCTTAACATATTGCTTGCTAAGTCAAAAATATAGCAAATAGCTTTATTATCGACTCAATCATAAAAATCATTTATTGGAAAGTTATATTTGAATAGATGGAACCTATTCTTTCAGGCCAGATAAGCCATGCTGTGAGGCAATAAGAACCAAGATCTATTGCTAGGTTTCTTGAGCTAAAATTCTTGCTCTCCTACTTAAGTTAAAAAAATTTCTCTTTCTCTCAGTTTCCTTATCTATAAATTAATATTCTGTTCAACAGGGATGATAAAAAGGATACTCCCACATGAGGTTTCCACTGGATCCCAATGGAGTAGACTCTCACTCATCCCATCTATCCCTTAAGCTTCCTTTTTGTCTTTGGAGTGTTGCCCACCAGTGTCTAAGACCCCAAGTCAGGGCCTATAACAGCTCCAGTTGTTTTTGTTCTTTGTGGGTTTTTTTTTTTTTTTTTTTTAATGAGTTTGGTTGGGTTTTTGTGTTTGTGTTTTGTTTTGTTTTACCTCTTCTCCCTTATTTCTTGGCTTTTCCAGAGCCCAGATCCTCCAGAGATGAACCAGATGAACATCAAATCCTTGCCCACCAGGACACTAGCCACCCACAGGAGTGCTATTGCTCCTATCAGCAACGGGCTGGCAGGAGGGATTAATAAGCAACATTGTGGCTCACAGGAAGTCTAGACATAGAACTCCTAGGCTGGTATATTGCATTTAAGAATCTTAGGACAGTGGTTACTTACCCTCTCTATAGAAGAATCATGGTATTTTAACAACTGCTTGGACTGTATTAGTGTGCTTGTTGAATATCAGCCTTGTATACATGTATATATGAGCGCACATACTTCTATTACTATGTAACACTATATGGTAAACCTCTTGTATAAAGGTATCGTACTTTGAAAGATAAAATGCCCTGAATAAAATTTGGGCCTCCTTTAATTTTCTCAGTCTCTTCAATCCTCTTCACAGATGTGGATTTGGTCTTTTAAATTCTGGTGTCAAAGAAATAAGTCATCAAAAACATCTTGGGGGAAAAAAAACTATTCTTAAGTTTATCAGGCACATTTTTTATTTTTTTGAGACATGAAGCCTTATTAGAAGTCAGTATGTAGTTAGACGGAATTATGAACAACTGACATTGCAGAAAACATCATAATGACCAAAAAAAGGAGAGCAAACACAGAAGAATAGATGCTGTGAGTGTTGGGCTTTTCATAGTTCCCTTAGATTATAATTGTGTTTTAAATAGAAAGATATTGTCATTGCCTGGACTTATGGTATGCAAATGTTATACTATATCATTCATTTGGCTTCTACTTATTGGTCATGAATATGGATGCCATTTACCCTGTAATTAAAATATAGTCTAGTAATTTACACCTGAATTCAATTACAGCCTTAAAATAGCTTTTCCACTGAGATCTTACAAAGTAACTTAGAGTTATATTGCTCTTTTTTTTCATGCTGAGTAATAATATTGGCAAAGTCTTGTCCTACGAGCCATCCAATTCTCTTGCTATTGCACACAGGCATTCCTAGAGGCTTCTCTCTTTCCTTTATTTCAGCCTCATTAACCCTAGTTTGATTACACAATATGCTTGGAGAACATCTATTCTACTTCCTAACTCATTTTTTAAAAAAAAACAAACATATATACATATATATCTGTGTATATATTTGTTTAGTTTTTGTTTAATTATTTTTATGAACATATAATGTATCATTTGCCCCAGGGTACAGGTCTGTGAAACATCAGTCTTACACATGTCACAGCACTCACCTTAGCACATACCCTCCCCAATGTCCATACCCAACCACCCTCTTCCTACCCCACCACCCACCAGCAACCCTCAGTTTATTTTGTGAGATTAAGAGTTTCTTATGGTTTGTCTCCCACCGGATCCCATTTTGTTTCATTTTTTCCTTCCCTAACCCCCTAACCCTCCACCCTGCCTCTCAAATTCATCATATCGGAGAGATCATATGATAATTGTCTTTCTCTGATTGACTTATTTTGCTCAGCATAATACCCTCTAGTTCCATCCACGTCATTGCAAATGGCAAGATTTCATTTCTTTTGATGGCTGCATAGTATCCATTGTGTGTGTGTGTGTGTGTGTGTGTATGTGTGTGTGTGTGTGTATACCACATCTTCTTTATCCTTTCATCTGTTGATGGATATCTAGGTTTTTTCCCATAGTTTGGCTATTGTGGACATTGATGCTATAAACATTCAGGTGCGTGTGCCCCTTTGGGTCACTACATTTGTATCGTTAGGGTAAATACCCAGTACTGTGATTGCTGGGTCATATGGTACCTCTATTTTCAACTTTTTGAGGAACCTCTCCATGCTGTTTTCCAGAGTGGCTGCACCAGCTTGCATTCTTACCAACAGTGTAGGAGGGTTCCCCTTTCTCTGCATCCTCACCAACATCTGTCATTTCGTGACTTGTTAATTTTAGCCATCTGACTGATGTCACTATGGTTTTGGTGTATATTTCCCTGATGCCAAGTGATGTGAAACACTTTTTCATGTGTCTGTTGGCCATCTGGATGTCGTCTTTGCATAAATAGCCGTTTGTGTCCTCTGCCCATTTCTTTTTTTTTTTTTATTAATTTTATTTTTTATAAACATATAATATCTTTTTATCCCCAGGGGTACAGGTCTGTGAATCGCCAGGTTTACACAC